>NC_034429.1:2632639-2656966 GCF_002078875.1 Numida meleagris | reverse complement strand
TTCATCTACTTACTAAGCATGCATCAATATCTAAAGGATAGTTGATGAAAACAATCAGAGACCCCCCTTTCAATGAAATAAAGAGAACCCCAGAAAGAATTATTAGTATCAATAAAGAGACCACGAAATAAAGTACGAATCTTGTTAGTTCTATATGCAGAAGCAACATTCAATTCCTACAATAGTAATCCACTTTCCTCGTAGTATTTACTATTCAAATTACCCCAGCTCCTCGTCATAAAGAAGGAACCCGCTGTGCGCAGCTCTGAGTAAATACAGAAGGCGACAGCCCCGGTCTCGCAATGCTGCAATCAAAGCGTGTCCCTGCTTGGAGCCAGTGCTGAGGACACCAGTGACTGCATTCTCCCAGCTCCATTGAGGGGCAGCATCCGCCGTGTCCCCAGCCCGGGGAGCACACTGTCCTGTCCCCACACACCCGAGGTGTTTCCAGGCTCTACAGGGCTGCGTGTGGTTACTGCACTCCCAATCCTAGAAGGAGGTTGGAGACCTTTGCCAAGACCTGGCTTTGGCTCTGGCTGGTTTGCAAGGCTATTTTTATTCAAATGCTAATGTTTTAGTTGCTAGTTCTTTCTATTTATGAACAGCTTTAATGGTGCAAAGCTTTGAAAATGCTGCACCTGCCCTGGGGACTTTGAGCTTGAAATGAGCCCTTTCCCCCAGGGCCCTCCAGGCAGCCTCCAGCTGGCTGCTCGCTTTGCACTGCTTCTGGTTCCCAGCACCGAGTCCATGGGAACACAGGAACAGCCTCCTGCACTGGCTGCTCTGGGGCTTAGTGGCAGGGCCAGGAAGACATTGGCAGGGACCAAGGATGGCAGGTAGAGCAGGGTGCACAAATGGTAGAAATAATCCATGGGAGCCGCTGCGCCCTGGGCATTCCCAGCACAGCAGTGCCACTGGGACGGCCCCTTTTCATCATCTCTGCAGTGATGGCTCTTCAATCTGTTCCCTATTCCTCTCCCATATTAGGCATAATGTAGCAGTTCCTGTCTCCTCGTCCGTCTGAGCTGTAATTAGCACTTTTTGGCTTGAGTCATGTCCCTTCATCAGATCTGGACTGCAGTCGCTCTTGCCAAGGCGAGCAATCCCCCAGGCAGAGATAGAGCCCTCTGTGCAACCTGAGCTTCAGCCAGGCCAGGTGCTCCAAGGGACACAATGCCCAGGGCACGCGCCAGGCACAGCATTGCATCTCGAGCGAGCAGCGGTGCCAAGGAGGTTATGGCAGTTATATCCTGCGCCCTCCTGCTCCTCCTAGGTGGAAACTGCAAAGCAAGCTTGGTTGTTATTGATAAATTGCTATGAGACCAGCAACTGAGCCAATCAGGAGAAAGACAAGTACTTGTCTCCCAGTTTGTCCCCTCTGGCACAAGTCACAGTGTGACCATGGTGCAGGGACAGCTGCAACTGCAGGAGGCTTAGGGGCTCGCTGCTTTTCCAGCAGGGTGGTTGTGCATGGGACCTCCAGGATAATGGCAGTAGCCGAGGGAAAATGCGACGGTGCTACAGACCTCCTGGGCACTTAAGGAAAGTTGACCATGAAATGTTTTATCGCTTATGAGGAGCTCATAAGGCAGCCAAGACCTGCGTAATGGTGGATTTTAATTACTTAGATATTGATGGACATAATAACTGTGCAGCAAGCCACAAAGGGAAACCTGTGGCTAGAGGGGAGAGCAAGATTGATCTATGTGCAGCATATTAAATAACTCAAAATGTTCGGAGCCTCTTCTGGCCCTGACTCCAGGAGCAGAGCCAAGTATGATAAATAAGGTTAGGGCTGAGAAGTGTCTGGAATCCAAATGTTTATATTCTTGTTCGATTTCAGATGTTCACGGGGACAAAAGCTGTAGCAAGAGACACAACACTGGGCTCTGCGTGCCGTGTGATGTGGGTGCCATGGAGCAGGGCTGGTTGTGGCTACAAAAGGGAAGGCTGCTCAGGGGCTTTTGCACAGATTTTATGAAAGCTGGGAAACACCTGGAGCTCTGCTGTGTTGTGTCATGCTGTGCTGTGCCATGCAGTGCTGCTATGCCATGCTGTGCTGCACCGTGATGCTGGGTGGCTCCTGTGCTGTAGATTCACAGTGAAACTGTGTGTATCACCCCGACAGAGGCAGCACCTTTGTTTGTACTGATAAGGCAGACTGCTATGTGGGCAGCACTAATTTGGGTCTGCAGCCACCACACTGGCTGTGGCCGAGGTCTGTGGCACTGCTGCCCTGCTGGGCTTGCATCAGCCGCCTGGCAGGAACTCCCCCAGCCGAGGGGCTGGCTGACACAGGGGCTGGCACGAAGCTGTGTGCAGCCCAACAAACAGCGACATCCTGCGCCAGTGTGCCATGCTCCTCTTGCCCAAATTTCCTGTGCTTTTGTAAAATGAGAGCGAAGCGCTGCGTTGTTTTCAAACGCATCGCGGCATCTTTAGGCACAGGGCCCACTGAATTATTGAAATGCAGCGTGCTTCCCGTTGAAATGCACCTGAGACCTCAGATGTCTGCGCCTTGTGATCAATAGTAGACAGCAGTGGTTTGGAAACAGAGAGGAATCAAAGCTCTGGCACAGCAGCCGTCCCAGCTGCCAGGAGCAGACAGGAAGGGATCTGCACGCACCCCATGTACGGAGCAGATCTGATCAGTGCTGGCGCTGTCACTGCGCGCTGCTCTCACGCAGCATTCCATAAACTGCATTTGGGTACTGTAGTGGAAGTGCTAAGTCACAGCCTGAAGCAGTGATGGAGCACCTGGTGGGAAGGCAGGGCCAGCCCAGGGGAGCTCAGGTGCATGTGATGACCTGAGTGATGGAAGGGCTGGAGCCAGGATCCGCCCCTTCCCACACCTCATTTAAGGGTTGGCAGAGAGAGGTGAGGGCATCTCACTGGAGATCCCTGTGTACCTGAGGCCTTCCAGAGGTAAGCAGCTTTTTTTCTTTGTTTTTACATCCATGGCTGCCTTGTTTGGGCTTGTCCTCATCTGCTGTAGCCAAAGGTTTTGCTATCCAGCTATTACTGCTGTACTTTCCAACACGTTATAGCAATACAGGTACAATGAACCCTTCTTCAGTCTGCCTGGGAAAGCTGTGGGCTCTGCAGTGTCTCTCCCTTTTCTCATCCCCAAGCAGTGCTGGCAGAGGTGAGGGCCATGCAGGGGAGGTCCCATGTCCCCTCCAACCCCCTGTCCCATTTTCCCATGAGAGCCCTCCTTACATTTTGCATTTAGAGTGACTTTTTTTTTCTCCTCTAGTTTGCTGTTTGCCTGAAATGGTCTGAAATGTAATAGCCCAAGACAATCATCAGTATGAAATATCTCCTACATAAAATATGCAGCAGCTATTCAGGAACAAAGATGGAGTGGAACGAGGGCTGCCAGATAAAGATTTAAAGGCACTGCCATGTTCCTATAGGTTGTTTACTGAAGATATTTTCTCCTAAGCCCCAGTTTTAAGACTGCCTTTCAAAAGAGGGCACCAAATAAAATTTAGCAAGGAGCTTTAACAATTCATGCTACCATGTGCTGAGCTTTTCCATGCCCTTATGGGAATGAGACCTCATTTCAAAGGACCTTGACTTCCTTCTGATAGTGCAGGAGAAGTGGCACTGCCAGTGCTATTTTTGCACCGAGACACTGATGGGGTGTGAAGCCTGTCTCTGGTGGCTATGCCAGCAGATCCAGGCAGACAAAACATGGATGCGTGTGGCCTGATTTCCCCTGGTATTCTGGGGAATCTGGAGGTGCTCTCAGTGAAGCCAGGCCAGTTGGGCAGCAGGCGGTGTGGAAAAAGCTTTCCCAGCAATCCTGTGTGGCTGCGTGTCCCCATCCTGTAGCCTGGGTGGGGAAGGGATGCATAGGGTGTAGCTGAGAATCCCTGCAGACATACAGGGTTGCAGCTTTGTGTGCAGCCCCTGGGGGCCTGTGCTGCTCTCCCCATCCCAGCTGGCTCTGGGTGACTGGAGCATTGCTGTGTCAGTGCCTGCCAGCAGACACCCCATGAGTAATTGTGGTCCGCCTGTGGATGCAGCATCTGTTTAGGATCTCTGCCTGTTACTCAGACTGGAAGCAGGCATTTCAGTACGCAAAACTGTCTGACACAGAAACAGTAATGAAATGCAAGGCAATCAGAGCCCTGTTCGTAGGCTGGACAGCTTGCTGTTTCCAGCCCAGGCAATGCAGAGCCACGGAGTATCCTGGGTTGGAAAGGACCACAAGAATTACTGCATCTGACTCCTGGTGACCCGCGGGTGCTGGGAACCCCTGGGCTCAGAACGGTGCCCTATCTCAGTGCTGCAATGCTGTGCTCCACTGCTGTGCAGGCAGGAGGAGCTGTGCCCAAAAGACACCGGGTCTGGGTGTTGAAGGCTTTGGGTCGCAGTGGGAAGCACTGTCCTGCAACCCGCTGGTGCAGTCAGCACTCCCGAAGTGCAAACTAATGTTTTGTTCTAGCTGCTCTCTCCCCACCCCCCACCTTTCCTGGGCTACCAGTGATGCTGTTGGCAGCTCGCACCCAGGCAGCTGCTCAACACCAGCAGAAAAGCAGCTTTCTGCTGCCACCTCGTGATGGCAGAGGGGTCTCAGCCAGGAGAGCATGTTTGGGTTTCTGGGGAGCTCTGCTCCAGGTGAGCACCTGGGAGCTGCCCCTGTAACAAGCTCAGCAGCACAGTTTGTTCCTAGGAGCTGCAGCTTTATTAGGCTGCGTTATTCATGCAGCAGAGCCACAGTCACAGTGTCACAGATGCCATCGGGTGGCACAGTCCTGCCGGTGCCTTCGGACCGTGCTCCCTGTGTGCTTTGGGGCAATGGATGGCAGTGCTGTCCTCCCTCAGGCAGGCTCATGTTTGCCGCAGCAGGGAATGGTGAAATCCTGGTGAGATGCTGTGGGGAGGAGTGAGCTGAGACCTGTGCAAGCATGAATTGCTGCAGCCCTGGCCTCCCGTGCTGTCTCCGTGCATGGTGCAGCAAGCACTGTGCTGGCCGTCAGGCGCTGATCAGCCCCTCTCTGGTGCTGTCCCTGACGCTCTTCAGGAAGATGAAGATGTGTGACCCGCCGGTCCCCTTGGCCTCCAGCGCGGTCGGGGGCTTCCCAATGGAACCAGCCTCCTCCTGCCCCGCCTTGGCCTTGGCCACAGCGATGTACTTGGTGACGATGGCAATGTGGTGGGACCTGAAGTCTGCCAGTGCCGTGACGCAGTGGTTGAACGCCTCGCGGAGCCGCGTGTCTGCAGAGCTGAGGATGTGCTGCCGCAGGGAGGGGGCCCGGCTGATGTCCTTGATGAAGGCGCGGTGGGGAGGGGGCATGTAGTCCCTCATCCTGTGTAGGAACGCGGCTGCAAAACACCAGCAGAGACATTGGGAGAAATGAGAAGAGGCATTTCTTCAGGTGGAAATATTGGATATTGCTTTCCCCTTCTTGTTTGCTCTTTGGAGGTCTGCCTATGCTCTTGGAAAAAAATAACAGTTCCAGTTAAACCACTGGAGGACCTTTAGGATTGGTTGTGATGTAAATCAAAGGGAAGAGGCGATGCGGAAGGATGGGTTCCCATCCACAGTCCAATGCAAATGCTCTGCAAGCAGTTCCCAGCTGGCATTTGCTGATGCTGCCCCACCCTCTCCTGGATGCCTATGGAACAGCTTTCACCTGGGTTCCTGAGCACAGGAGCAAGCAGGGGCTGAGCCCCTCTGAAGTGCTGTGCTGGGCCCCACAGTAGTGCTCTGCTACAGGGTCTGTGGGGTACCCCAAACCAGCCTCCTGCTGGCTGTTCCCCTCTGTCCCTGGCACTGAGTCGTGCTGTTCAGTACCAGCAAGATCGCCACGCAGCCTCCTGTCCTCAGCTCTTTCTGAGTATATTAAATTAATTGAGAAGCAAACCCGTATTAGGGCAGTGCTTCATTAGTGTTGGCTTTAACCCTAAAAGGCAGGTTTTAGCCTTTGCTCTCGGCATTTATTATTTGCTATTAGGCTGGCTTTGCTAATTTCTGATAAACACAGTCTGTTGTGGGCAGAGCGATGTGAATGGATGAGCTCAGTTACTGGCAGGGTGCTGGCGTGCTCCGCTCCTCAGCTCTGTACCCATATATAACCTCAGCAAAGAGCTGACATGCAAAAAACAAAGTCTGTTCCTCCGGGAATTTATAGCAGCATGGAAGAGTGTGCCAGAGCCTGGTTTATGGACTTCCTCATGTAATGTACTGGGGACAGCCAGAGGCAGTGGAAGGGTTTTGGAATGCAAGTTGGGTGCATGGCCCTGGTACCTGCTGTAGGCACAAGGGGTGCTGCATGAAGGGCGATGCACTGGGTTGGTTCTGTGCCCCCCACCTGCTTTCTTTTGATAGAAGGGAGATGTGTTGGACTTACTGCTCTCCTGGCTATGGCGAATCCCCAGGAGCTCATCAAACGCGTGGAGCACGGAGCTCTGTGCTGCGCTGCCTCCCGAGAACGCCATGGGCTGCTCGGAGACGCCCTCGTAGAGCAACCCGTGGGGCATGGCCGCGTTGTCCCGCCAGCTGCACGGACATGGGCAGGTCAGCACGGCCGGTGCTGGGCTGCAGGGAGTGACCCTGGGCTGGCAGACAGAGTGCCGCCTTCCTGCCCCCGGCCATGCATCAACCCCCCTCGCTGCGCCCTGCGAGCTGTCCTCAAATGTGAGATAAATTTGGCAATAAAAAGCACATCAAGGTGCACAGCAAGGTCGTGGTGCAGGGAGAAAAACAGGACTATGCGCATTGCTGTGAGCCCCGGGGCTGCGTCCCCATCCGCTGCCTTTATTTCAGCAGAGAACAAGCCCACAGTGTGATTTCCTCCCTCTCGTAAAAGATGCTCATCCCCAGCAAGGCCTCCCCCTCTGCACACCATTAACTCACAGCCGTGTCACCCTGCTTGTGCGAAAAAGGATAAATGCTCTCTTAGAAATGGAAACAGGAGTTACGATTTCAGAGCCATAATGTGCCTGGCACAAAAATATCTCCTGACCTTCTGAAGAATGCCCCATTTCATGGCGCTTTCAGTGTTGGCTGCTGGAGCTGTTTGACTGCAGGAACAGATTTTGCTCAAACAGCAGAGAAAATAGATTCATTATCGAATACCTTAATATTTTTAGTTCTCCCAGGAATCTATTTATAGTAACCTTTACTAGTGGGAAGTTCTTATAAGCAGAAGGGAATTTAAAGGCATGTTTTTCCAGGCTGATGACCATCAAGACAAGGTCAGCTCGGATAAAAAAAATAAATGAAAGAAACATCATCAGGATGCATGGAGCCTTTTGACTTAGGAATGCTGAGATATGCTGAACAGAAATAAAAATAGAAGCCCTCTGAGAAGGCCAAGAGCAGAGTGGTTTGTGATGCTGGCAGCCCCGTGGGGAGGTGAGGGACAGCAAATCCGCAGTGCTGCTGCCCTAACCAGGTAACTTGGGTGGGGGGACATGCACCCCACTTACCCAGAGAGGAAGATCCTGATCACAGTGTAAAATACTGCTGGATCCACGTAATCTAGGTGGAAATTAGACCAGAGGTGTTACTGTGGGGGGAAAAAAGGCAGGCGATGGCGCCTGCAGCAATGCTTCCCATGGGCCCCCTGAGCTGAGGGGACCCCGCTCCCCTCTCAGGGCAGGGCTTGGTGAGGTGCTCTAAGGGCTGAGCACAGTGTATTTACACCATGGAACCAATGAGCCCTGAGCGTGCAGGCTGCTGTTACCGTGCAGCTGCTCCAAGTACCATGCATTCGCTGCAGGGCCTTGTCCATGTCTCCAATGGCCGCTGCCAGCCCCTGCAGGGCTCGGTGCAGGCGCTCGTCATCACGATGCCGGATGGCGCGAATGGCCTGGATGGTTGCCTGCAAGGAGCAGAGAAGGAGAGCATGAAATGATGGGCTGAGATGTGCCCTGAACCCTAGTGGGGAGAGGTGGCTGTGGGGCATGGGGCTTACAGCACCCTACCTTGATGCCGGGCACAGCTGCCTTCTCCACCAGGAGCGTGACGAGGATGAATCCGCGCAGGCTGTCTCCCCCAGGCAGTGATATGATGGGCTCCAGGTTCCTGCAGGGCGGCCAGCACCTGTGTCCCTGCCTGTCCCCAGCCCCAGCAGTGTGCTGCTGCCTGCCCTGGTGCTGGGCCAGAGCATAGCTCAGTCCCTGGGGCAAAAACCTTCCAGATGCAAAACATCCTGCATCTCAAGCACAGGTAAGCAGGGATCTGCTCTGCTCTGGCTCTGAGGGATCCTAAACCCTTCCCTGGTAGCACTGCTCTGCAGAGGCTGCAGCAGCTGTTCTGCCATGGCCACTGTGCTTTGCTGCTGTTGCAGAGGTGTCTGTGTTTCTGTTGTGTACTGGGAGAGAGAGGTTTAACCCAGCAGAGTGCTGCAGTGTGGGAGCACTATGCCAATTCAAACAGAACTAATACTATTAGAAAATAAATAAGCATCTTAAATACTTACTCAATTTCCAGAGGCCTGGAGGCATTTTGAGCATCGACAGCAAATACACATGAAAAGGGGAGAAGCAGAGAGAGAGAGATGTTATAAGTGATTCCAGCAATGGACTGTGCTGCATAGGACACAAACAGGGTTGCTTGCTAGTGGGAGGTTCCAGCCCTTGGCCCCTTGCCCCTATGTGTGCCATGGGGTAAACCCTTCCCTGGCCCTTAGCCATGGGCCAGCCCCAGGCTGTCGTGGCTGCAGATGACTTTGGCTGGGACGGGAGCTCTGTGCTGGACAGGAGCCGCGCTCGCCTGGTTACCCGCTGGGATCCTTCCTCCTCCAGTTGGCCAGGACGAAGTCTGCATGGCTGAGGATGGGGGGCAGCCCCAGGGTCTGTGACACTTCCCAGAAGGGGATAGCCAGGTTGCGGGGCAGCACCTGGAGGCACAGAGCACAGCAGAGAGCTTTGCACCAGGTCTGGCATCACCCCCGTGGGACGGCTCTGTCCCCCAGAGCAGGGGCCGATGTTACCTTCATGGTGCCCTCCTCGCCCTCCTGCCACACGTAGCCCATGGTGAGGAAGCTGAGCACCAGGTGGGCCAGGTGCAGCTCCTCATGTCCTCGGAGGTGTTGAGTGTTCAGCTGTGGCATCTGGCAGAGAGATACCCCCACGAGCAATGTGCAGCACATGTGACCTGTGTGCTCCCAGCCCAGCATTGCCCTCCTGGCACCTTGCTTTGCACATCCCAGCCCCATGCTCTCCCCGTGGATATCCACTCTTTCCCTCCCACCCCTGCAGGGTTTGCTGTGGATGGAACTGGTTGGGTTGCATGTGATGAATCCTGGTAACCCTCGGGTTACTGCCCTGCACCACGAGGTGCCCAGCAGCTGTGCAATGAATTAGCTCTGTGCCCACTTAAGGCTTTGTTTTTGCATCATGTTGGTGATGTCGGTGTGACTCCCTGCCGAAAACAAGGCTTTGCTTTTGCAGGCCCAGAAGTGACTGATGCTAACCTGACCAGTCAGAGCACTAGTGGTTTGCTTTGTATTGACTTTTGCAGACCCAGCTGTGTCAGACCGAGGTGTGAGAGCTCACCAAAACCAGGTGCAGTGACATGTACCTGGCGGATGCGTGCACGGAGCTGGCGGCTGGCGATCAGCTGGGGCAGCTCATGGGCAATGTCCATCCAAGGGCTGTAGGGAGGTGGCAGCTCTGTCTGGGGAGATGCCAGGAGAGAGGGCATCAGCACATCACATGCTGGGGACCAGCGAGACACACGGGTCCATTCTGGGGCTGGGAGCTTGATCCTGCTCAGGGCACAGAGGGCTGGGAGATAAGCACAGCCCTGGGCAAAGTCTTTGGTCATCGCAAGACTGCACCCTGGTTGAGCTGCCGTGCAAAGCAGCCACAGGTCGGGGAAAGGGAGCACAATGGCAGTGCTGGTTGTGCACAGGGCAGTGCTCCACTGCATGAGAAAAGGTTTTGTGGCAAGGGACGGGAGCACCCATCCAGCCTGCAAATTGCAGCTAATGGTTTGTGTCTGGTTCCTCCACTTGTAATACCAGCCCGCGTGATTGTGAACTAATGGACGATAAACAAGTGTCTGCCCGTCCCTGAGAGCTCCCGCTGTAAACTGCGCCTGGTGACAAATGGCACCGCTTGCAGCACGGGAGATTTGCCATCTAAATTCCCTCCTCGTACTCGTATAAAGCACTGTAAATCCACAGCCACTATCTGAATTGCAAAGCTCCTGCTCCTCTCCCCTGTGCCGCTTGCTGCAGCCAGTGCAATCATTTTAAAAGCGAGGAATTTGTTCTATGAATCTGCCTCAGCCAAAGCCTCGCATGCATTCCTCATTGGTTCTATAAACTATTGTAAAACAGTGCTAAGTGGCAACCCAACCAGCACAGCGCTCACCAACCCCCAAATCTGCCACTTTCTTTAGCACGCAGGCGCGAGGGCACAGCCGTGTCCTACCAGAGGGTTGGGCAGAAGGAAGCCGTACTCCTCCGAGAGCTGGAAGCGGCTCAGCACCGTGGGCAGTGGGATCTCCTCCTTCTCGTCCCCGGCCTCCATCCCAGCCGGGACACGCTGTGCTGCCCTGCTTTGTGCTGAGCCAGCACCGTGCCCCGGCCCCGAACCTTGTCCTGGGGGGTGCCTGTGGCCGGAGGGGCTGAGCAAACACGAGTAAAGGTTGAAGATAAGCAAGCGCTGAGCTCCAGCCCCTGCAGCGGGCTGGGGGCGGGGGCTGCGAGCTGTGCCCCCAGGATGGGGACATGGGGAAAAGCTCCAGCATGGCACCCCAATGGTGTCCTCCCCCCAGGACGGGGGATTTTGTCCCTGGGGGAGTGGAGTGTGCAACAACGGAGTCCTCAGTCCTGGGCTTGCACACAGTGCTGCTGATTTATGCGCTCCTAACAGCCAAGGTAAATCAAGGGAGCCACAGCTGAAGCTGCTGCCATGCAGTAAGTGCTGCATGGCAGGCAGTAAAGCTCCCAGCATCACGTTTCATGTCAGTTGAGGATTAATCTGCATTTCCAGCTAACTTCTTAATGGCTGAACATGAGCTGAGGTTGTCATTAAATTCCCACTGCCAAAGCACAAGGCTGTAATGATGGATTAAATGTGCATTAGTGGATGGCATGCTCTCCCCATGGCAGCAGCCCAGGGGGGGACCAGAGCAGAAGTAACAGACGGGGGGAGCGCCTGCACCCTGCCCTGACCCGCAGGATCACAGGCCTCGGGCACCATAAACACCTTTTACTGAACAACACAAACAAGGACACAATATAAAGGACACAGCTTTTCAATGTCTCTCAGACAGGCTCCTGCCCCCAGCCTGGGGATCCATGCTGCTGCTGCTGCCACTTGGCTCCTGGGACCACAGACATTGCTCACGGCTGCAGCCTGCTCCCACTGTGGGCAGACAGAACTGGGATGCCCACTGGTCACCGCCCACAGCCCCTGGCAGCACGGCACCACCAGTGCTCCCGTAACACAGCCTCCATTCACAAGATCAGCACAAACACCCATGACCTGGGCAATATCTTTAAAGGTCTTTCCAGCTATGCTACTCTGCATCCAGTGTGCTCCCTTCCTCATCGATGCTTTCCTCAAACCTACAGGGTGGGAACAGAAGGGGGGTTCCTGTCAGTGCCAAGCAGCACGGCCTTCCCCTCCCCGTGCAGATGGTGAGGTCTGGGCTCTGCCCCTCCTGCCGCCCAAACCCCAAGGAGGGGAGCAGGCTCACTCCTCCTCCTGCAGCTGCTCCTTGGACAGACACTGCCTCAGCTCCTTTCTGTTTATCGCCACGAAGATGAGCCCAATGAGGATGGGCACACCGAGACACAAGGTGAGAACCTGCCACATCTTCAGTGAGCTCTTCTTCCAGGTGTCTGCAAGGGACGACTCCTTCAGCCCCCAGCAGGGCAGCGATGCTCTGTGCTGCCACAGCCGGGGGGAACAGCAGCGACCTGGAGCACGCCCCTCCTGCACCCACAGCCCTCCCTGCTCACTGTCATTCTCACTGCTCCCTCCTTGTGACTCCGCTTTCTCCCGGCAATCCGGGGGCTTCCAGCCAACGTCACAGTGGCAGTCCCCTTTGCTGTCACACACCTGTGTGATGGAGGAAGAGAAATGACTTCCATCAGCTGCAAAGGATCGTGACCGTGTCCGCACTTTTGCAAGATACAACCTGGGAGAGTGCAGTGGTCCAAAAACTGAGGACGCGTAGCACTGTTACTTACACCGTGACTGTGGCATTTTCTCCTTATGTCACAGTTGTAGTTCAAGACAGCAGCAGACACACACTTCTGTTTCATGCAGACCTAAAGCACAGACATGGAGTCAGCACACGATGGACACCAACACCCACCTCCCCTCGAGAGAGTCATGCGCCTCAAGCCTGACCCCATTCAATGGGGTTCCTACCACCCATGTATCAATCTCAATTTGTTTGGGATACAACCAATGGAAACGCCGCTGCCCCTGGGTCTCCCCTACTGCAGAAACGCTTCCTACAGCTCCTCCCTTTCACAAGAGAGCCACTATACACCTGAGCACTGCTCACCTTGCGGTCACCGCAGACGCTGCCATCCCTCACCAGCATGGGGTCCCTCTCCGTGTGAGGCCGCATGTAATCCAGCGTGACACACAGCGCGTGCTGCACCCGCACGTAAATCACCGCAGCCCTCTCCTTGGTGAAGGGCACGGTGCCCGGGTACTCGCAGATGAGCTTCCCACAGCGGAGATCTCTGCAGGCACAGGGAGCAGAGGGCTTTGCACAACACCCTCACCCTTCCACTCCTCTCCTTGTCACTCTCTGACACAGGAGGGCTCAGCGCAGCTGCAGGAGCGTGGCGTTTCCACAGCACTCACTTCCAAGCACAGCTGTGGTAACCACTGTGATCAGAGCCGCAGTGCCCCATTCTGTCCCTTTGGCCATTGACTTCCTCATAGCAGGCCAAGGGTCCATTTTTGGCATCTGCAAACACATACCATCACTTACGGACTGTCAGAAAGCCCCACCCCACCTCACGGCTGAGCATCATCACTGGGGCCATGTGCTGCACCCAGTGGTTTTGATTCTTGTCCCCCCATGCTTGCTCCCCCAGCAGCATGCTGCCCCACCTTTGCCAAAGATCTCCTGGCACTGCTTGTCAGCGGTCTGGCACACCCCCCTGTAGCAGAAAGCAGTGTTCTGCCTGCAGGGATGCCCGTCCATGACCCACAGGTTGGGCGCACACGCCCCAGAAGTGCCATTGCAATATTCCTTCAGCTCGCATTCATCCTCAGAGCTAGTTCTGCACAGTGTGCCTTTTTTCACAAACTGGTGGAAAGAGGCAGAATGAGAGGAGCTTTGCACAGTGCACACTCGCAGACAGCAGAACAGAGTCCTGTTACGATGCTGTGCACACGGGTCTTGCAAGCAAGCAATGCAACACCACTGCAGCACGGCTCACCCTGCACCTCGAGCAGCACGGTCCCGACAGGCACTGCACCCCCTTCCTTGTCCTGCAGCCCACAGTGCAGCATGGATCGCGCTGGCACTCCTGGAAGCGATGAGCACGGGCAGTCAGGAGAGCTCATGCTGCTCCCTATGTCCTTGTGGATATAGGGACACAGCTCCAGGGGTTCCTGGCATGGCTCTTGGCCAGGCACAACCCTGAGGTCCCACCAGGGCTCACCACCCACCTCTGCCGACCCGCAGTCACAGGCCTCTCCCAGCTCCACCACTTTGTTGCCACACACAGGAGCTTTGTAGGACACATTCATAGACGGCCGGTTCAGGAGGCACTGCCCTTCTCCAGAGGTGAGAAAACGCTCAAAGTCTCTTATGCTGCAGCTGCTGAAGGCTTTGGTGCCAGCCGAGTGCCTGTAAGCAGAGGGGGAGGTCTGTGTGCCAGGGCACTGCTGCCCTTCCCATCAACAGAAGGCACAAGGGGAGGACAGGAGCCTTACACTGCACTGCTCTGCATGATGCAGGCAGCTCCTGCACAGACACAGCTCCCAGGGTCGTCATAGCTCATCCCCAGGCTGAGCCCCAGTAGCTGGGCCACGGCCACTGAGAACGCCTCCAGCGTCATGGAATGCGGGTACTGGGAAGGCAGCACGGTTGTGGGGCACTGCCAGCCCCGGCCTCTCCCCCCCCACAGCTCAGCACCCAGCAGCCCCTACTGCTGGCAGCCCTCGCCTTCCAGGTGGGCACAGTCCAATGCTGTACCCTCTCTCTCCCAGGCACAGGGCTACATGCACGGACAGACGGCTCCATACCAAGGCCACTCCTCCAGCGTGGTTCTTGAGGCACAGCTTCCTCGCAGAGGATGCTCCCACAGAATGGGACTGCTCCCTGTAGCTGAGGACAGCACAGACCGAGCCCTACGCGTGCTGCTCTGCACTACATCGACACCCCTACTCCTGTCACCTCCACGCCAGCCACCCTCTCCTTACACAAACAGGAATGTTATGTCCTGCAACCGCAAGGTACGATGCGTGTTTTTCCACTGCAGAAATCTCTGCAGTAACTCTTCAGCACCTCCTGTGGTTGGGATCTTGTTCTTCTCTGTCCAGAGCTCCAGGGAAGTCAGCACTACGGTCAGGTTGAGGCGAGCAAACATCTGGGAACAGGCAGACACCGTGGCTGGTCGGGGTCCCTTTGCTCCCCACTCACGGTTGGTGCGGGGCCTTTTCCATCCCACTGCAGCATGTTTCCCACCCATGTGAAAGCACTCACGCTGTTCACGTAGCTGAAAAGCTGCACGATCTTGGCGCTCACCACATACTTGTCTGCTCCCATGTAGTCGCACTGAAAGATGACAGATTGCAGAGCACCGGAGCGCCCCGTGCAGGGTCTGCCCACAGCGCAGCCACCACGCATTGCCCCCACCCCAGGCAGCTCTCCCACTGCAGCCCCTGCCGTTCCATGTTGTTCTCCACGCCCAAGGCAGCTGCTTCCCACCTCGCGGGGCCTGCCAAGCCCTGTGCACGTTTCCCATGATGTTCTGTGAAGGTTTTTCCTAGAGAAAACAATTTATGATGGAGAAGACGCAGACTCACCAGGGTTTTGTCCAGAATGACGTGCATCTCCAGATATCGAGGGGGCCTAGGAACAGCTTCCTTCGCCTTCAGGAAAACCAAAACAAATTAAACAGCAACAAAAATCCCCATGCACACATGAACAGGGAGTCATTAGCACTTGACGAACTGAACAAATGCAGGAACAACACCCGGCTGCAGAGCTGGAGATCTCCCAGGTCTGTGGCACCGCTGCACCGAAGCAAACGGCCACGAGCTGTACTCACCGCTCCATCCCACGGCTGCAGGGACACCTCCGCAGCCCAGGCGAGGGAGCTGCTTCCTCCTGGCAGCTGCGTGCCCACGTTCTTGCTCGGCATCTGATAAACGAGGTGCTGGTACCCAGCCGCAGCCTCCAGCCGCCTGATCCCGTAGCTGGTGTTGGCGAGCTGCACGATTCCGCTGCGGAGCGAAGGCGCAGGGCAGGGATGGCTCTGCTGCAGCACTGCCGGTCCCCGTGCCTGTGCTCCTGCTGTCACAGCAGGGTGGGCAGCTTACCTGAGCCCAGAGCAGGTGCTGAGAGCCACGAGTGATTCCGGGAATCCCTCCACGTAGCCCTCATAGAAGCAGTCGCGCTGGAAGCAGTGAGGCCGCACCATCAGCGCGGTGCCTGCTCTGTGCAGAGCTGCAGGGAACAGGGACCAGCCCCGGGCACCGGAGCTGGGCACTACCGCGTGCGGCCCCGTCCCACCCGCGCAGGTCCCGCAAAACGGGGGCTGCACCGACGGCATTTGGCGTCCGCCCCTCCCTCAGCTCCTCACCGCCCCCAGAGCGGCCGGTGCGCGGAACAGCATCCAAGGAGAGCAGGAGGCAACCTGCCCCACTGCTGCTCCGGGTGCCCGCTCCAGCCCTCCCCACAGCCGTCGGGCGCAGCACGCGGCCGCACCGTTACCTCCAGACGCGCGAGTTCGGATTGCGCGACCCCGCCGCGGCCGTCGGTGTAAATCCGGAACTCCTCGGGCAGAAACGCCCTGCGCACAGAACAGACGGGACCCTCCGCCGTGCCGCCCCGCTCCGCTCCGCTCCCCGCCGGGGCCGCCCCAGCTCACTGCCGCCCCCCCCACTTACTGCTGCCGCAGCCGCACGGTGCGGGGCCGGCCCGCGATGGGGATGGTGACGGTTCGGGCGCGGGGCCGACCCTGGGCCGCCCCCCCCCGCAGCATTGCCAGCAGCACCGCCAGCCCCAGAGCCGCCCGCATCGCCCCAACGGCCGCCGACCGCCGGCGGTTGCTTCAACGTCTTTATTGCTCGAGGGACTCCCCCGCGCACAGCCCCGAGCCCCTCTCCTGCTTCGGTTCCGGCTCCGTCCCCGCACCGCAGCTGCAGCTGCTCCCGCTGCTCTCTGTGCTCGCGCTGCTACCGGTGTCCTCGGCGGCAGAGCTGCAGGGACAAGAGAGGCTCAGCACGGGGGGCTCAAAGCAGCCCGGCCCCTGCTCTCACCCCCCAGCCGGGCAGGCTGCCAGACCCCATCACACCCCTACTCCCAAAATGCATGCATCCCAAAATCTGTGCCCCGTTATTTCAGGTTGGGGACATTGTCACGGAGCACATGGTGATGCCCCAAGGAGCACCAAGGATGCCTGCCGTGTCCTGGCCCTGCTCTATCATATTCTCTCTCGCACTCTTCTCCACAGCTGGACAGATGTGCTGCTTTCAATTGTGACACCTGTAGCCCCTCCTGCATCTTTTCCCTATCTATAGTTTCCTTTCCTCAGGAACCAGCAATTTCTCCCAGGTCTTTTATGCAGACAGCCAGCTGGGTGTCATGGAATATGTCCTCTGGCTCTCAGCAGCTTTCCGGGAGCTCCCACAGATCCCTGCCCACCTCTCACTCAGAGCAGGAACCACCCAACGTCAACTCACACCGCGGCTTCCGTCTTGCTCCTGGCACAGCGCCGCATCAGCTGGTTCCACTTCACCACCAGGATGACGATGCAGATGAGGAGGGGGACGAGGAGGCAGAAGCACAGCAGCAGCATGTTTTTCGTTGTACCCTTGAGAAACTCCTTTGTGTCATGGCCTGGGGACAGAACCACACAGCGGCCCCAGGTCAGTGCCAGGCGCTGTGGCTCTGGGGGCTCCGCTGCGGGCACTCACCGATCAGCTCCTGCAGCTGCTGCCCGCTGTCCGTGCTGCCGCCCACTGCAGATCCCCGTGTCCTGCAGTGGGGTGGGCTCCAGCCCGGGTTGCAGTGGCAGTTCTTCTTGTTATTGCACACCTGCAAGTGCCAGAGTGGAGAGAAAACTCTTCTCCCCCCCCTACCCCCCCCCCAGTTTTCCGCTAATCTAGACGAGCAATACTCCGCATTCCTTCGTCCCATTTAATTCTGGTCTGAGAACATCAGGTAGTCTCACTTAATTTCTCCCACGCTGCTGCATGATGATTCTGGAGGACGAGGGCTCCCCCCCAGGCCCGGATATGGCCAAGTCCCAAGCACCTGGAAATAACCTCTCACTCCTCTTCAGCCCTGAGCCACACAGCATCACCCCCCCAGCAGCACTGCTGTCACTTACCCCGTGCCCATGGCATTTTCTCTGCACATTGCAGTCATACTTCAGAATGGAGTGCGGGTGGCACGTGCCATTCATACAAACCTGCAAGTACAATAGGAAAAAACCCTGCTGGGCACCTTTCTATCTCCCTTCATTATGCTGGTCATTGCTCTATGAAAGGTTCCTTGATCTAGGGGATGATCGGGAAGCCAATGGCACAGGCAATAAGCACAGATCACTTTTAAATTAAACTGCAAACTAGCAGCTATTTCCAAAGCTGTTACAGCTGTGATAATGGTACAGCATTTCCATGCTTGGGAAACATTTCTTACCTTTCCGGGACCACATTTTGTGCCATCCCTAACCAGGATAGGATCTGCCTCAGTGGGTGCTTGCATTAAATCAAATGACACACACAGATGTTCTTGCACTTGGGCATAAATGATGGCACCCTTTAATTTAGTGAAGGGAACTCGATTCGGGTATGCGCAGACAAGCTTTCCACAGCCCAAATTCCTAAAAAAATGCATTAGCACAGCAAAGGAAGAAAAGTCAGCGTGCAGAACACAGCCACACCGCAGCAGGGGTTATGAAGCAAAGGGAAGCACCAACCAAACACACGCTGGGTTACACCTACAGCCAGGAGCAGGGCTGGTACCCATCCTTCGGGTGATTACCGCAGTGCCCAAACCTGTCCTGGTGACTGTTGATTTCTTCATAACATGCCAAAGGGGCGTTTTTTGCACCTGGAAAGTTTGGAAGCCGTACAACAGAGGGGCGAGCAGATGAGCACAGCTGTGCTGCATTTGGCATTTAACAGCTCTTAGATCAGAGCGACCCGTTCCATCCCCTCCCCAGGTGCAGGGGACCTGGCCCCAAGCACAGTGCCAGGCGCTGCTACCTCTCCCGTAGAGCCGCTGGCACTGCAGCTCGGCGGACTGGCAGTGCCCATGGTAGCAGTAGCCGGTGCCGTGCTCGCAGCCGTGCCCGTCCTGCACGTAGACATCATTAGGGCAGGAGGCAGAGGAGCCGTTGCAGAACTCGGGCAGATCGCACTGCGCGTCGGCCGGGGGGCGGCACGGGGTGTTGGGAGCCTTGAACTGGGGGGGAACGCGGGCTGCTCGCTGCGGCTCCGTGGGCTGTGGGCACCGCGCACCCACCCCACCCAGCCCGCAGGTGCGGGGCTGAGCTCCCCGCACACATCTCACCTGACATTTTTCGCAGCACGGTCCCAAGGAACACTTTGTGCCGGGCTTCAGCTTGCACTGCGCAGTGCAGCACGCATCCTTGGCACACGCCTGCAAGCACACTACAAACCTTTGCTGCGCGCTCCCCACTGCCTCGCTGCAGTGCTGGCCCCGTCCTGCTGACAGGGAGCAGTGCAGGGAGCACCAGGGAGCAGACTGGGGAGCAGGGCAGGGATCCTGGTCCCACAGCCCCCCCCGCCCCACTCACCGCAGCACCGCCGCAGTCGCACTGCTCGCCGTGCTCCACCACGCCATTGCCACAGTCAGCAGCTTTGGGGCCTGGGTGCACCAGCAGGGTCCTGAGGAAGGGACACTCCGGGTTCTGCCGCAGGAACTGCTCCAGGTCCGCAGCACTGCAGTTGCTGAAGGCCTTCGCCCCGCTGATGTGTCTGAAAGAAAGGATGGGCCTCGGTGGTCGTGTATTGGCACCGCCACTGCTGTGGCATGGGGCAGCATTCAGGAACATCTTGCTTTTGGAAAGAAAAGGTTTTGCTTTTCAATAGGGAACCCCTCTTTATCCTTCCTCCCTTCCCAAGCGGGTATCCCTGCACCACCACCACATCTGCAGCACAGCCCTCTGCTGGCGGCACTCACAGTGCTGCTGACTCCATGATGCAGGCTCGCGTGGGGCAGCGGCAGCCCCGGCCGTCATCGAAGCCCATGCCCAGGCTGCGCCCCAACAGCTGCGCCAGGAGGACGGAGAACGACTCCAGCGTCACGGCGCGCTGCAGCTGCGGGAGAGCAGTGCTGGAGGCTGTAGCACGGCCTGGCCACATACCCCCCGCTTGGCACAGCCCCATACCACGGCCACAGCGCCGGATGCATCGCTGCGACACAGCGTGCCCGGTGAGGTCACGCCCACAAAATCCGCCTGGTCCCGGTACCTGGAACGCAGCAGCCCACAGCTCCGTGCAACACCCCATGTTACAAAGCACACGGGTTTAACAGGTCCCTGCTCTTCAGCAGTGGCTTTCTTACATCAGCAGGTAGGGCACTTCGTGGGGCCGCTGGAGAGCGCTGCTCTTCTTCCAATCCAGGAAGCGCAGCAGCACCGCTTCTCCAGGGCCCGCGGTGTGAATCTTGTTCCTGGACCTCCAGACCTCCATGGAGGACAGCGTCACGGTCACGTTCAAGGAGCTGAACATCTGGAAGAGCAACGAGAGAGATGGCCCCGCGGCCGTCCTGGTGCTGCACGGTGCGCCATCGCCCCTCAGTGGAACATGTCGTTATAGGACAATACGGCACCAAAGCGATTTTAGGGACCGGGACTAATTCCAGCACAGCACGGATTGAGAGTGGTGTCTGTGCTGCACAGCAAAGGTTGAAAGCAAACATCAGACAACCCCGAGCAGCACCGAGATGTCCGGCTGAACCCACCCACCAGAACTGCCACGCAGCACGCAAAGCACAGGTGAAACTCACGCTGTCGAGAAAGCTGATGAGCTGAACCACCCTCCCCGACACGAGGTATTGGTCGCCCCCCAGGTGCCTGTACTGGAACACGGGGATGCAGTGTGCTGTGATGGGCTGACGGCCACAGGGTGGGCACAGAGCTACGTGGGACCACGTCAAAGCTCTGCGGGAGCGCAGAGGATGACCACAGCCTGGAGCTGGCTGCACCGGGCTTACCAAACTCCTTTCCAAAATGACGCGGAGCAACATCTCCCTGCGGTGCTTGGACAGCAGCTGGAGGAGAAAAAAAGATCATCGTCGTTAATTCATCTATCCATGTAATTGAGATGCAATGAGTGCTGACCTCTGACAGACCCAGAGACGCCGATGCCGGGTCAGTCCCAGTGACAGCACTCACCTTCAGAGCTGGGTGTGCTGTGTTGGAGCCGCTGTCAGCGGCCAGCGCATCCCTCCCGCCCCCGGTGTGGCCGTGTGGGAGCAGGGCCCCCGCTGCAGCCCCGCTGCCCAGGGGATAGACCACGTGCTGGAAGGAGGGCGAGGAGCCCAGCGGCTCGATCCCATAGCTGGCGTTGTGGAACTGCAGCAGGCCCCTGCGAGGGCACAGTACCAGTCTGAGAGCAGCGCCAGGCAGCACCGGGCATGGCAGCACCGTGCCCCGTACCTGAGCCCCGCGCAGGTGCTGAGCGTCACTGCTGAGCCAGGAACGCCCTCGATGTAGCCGTGGTAGTAGCAGTCGCCCTATGGTAAAGCAGAGGGAACCCTCAGCACTTCACAGCAATGGCTCTGGCCGTGGGTCTGCATGGACAGCTTTTTGTTCCACCCCGGCACCTCCTGCCTGGATTAGGATGCAAAAAGGTGGAGAAAGTAGGGAAGCTCCGCTCTCCTGCAAGAAGGAGAGACAACTCCAAAAGCGCCGAGAAGCAAGGGCACCCTGCAAACTCCCAGCAGAGAGAAGCTGGCCGAGATTACCTTGATAAGGGGTGAATCAGAGCGCAACGATCCTGTCTCATTGTATGTATAAATGGTGAAATCAGTAGGTAGAAAGAATCTGGAACAGAAACACAACAAAACGCTCTGAAAATGTCCAGAGAAATGTTCCTCTGGGATTTCCCCAGTTCATACCAGCTCCTGCAGCCACACTGCACACAGATGGAGCCCACGCTCCCTGCAGACCCCAAACCACTGCCACTGGAGTCACAGGCATGAGCACCCCCAGCCCCAGCACAGCCGTGGGATGGTGGCAGCAGGTCGGGATCACCCTGTGCCAGAACAGAACGGGACAAACTCACTGCTGCTTCAGGTGGATGGTGTACGGCCGCCCTTCCACCGTGAGGACGTAGGACAGCGTGTCCTTGCATGTGCAGAAAAGCAGAGGAAGGGAGAATTAGGAACAGGAAACAAAAAGCAGAGAGCAGTTACAGGAGCTCAGAAGACGCTGCCACCCGCATCACTGGCCCGGGGCCAGCTCAGCATCACTTCCCAGCTCAGCATCCCCACCACTCACACTGTGACGGCTGCACACTGTATTGCTGCACTGGTACCTCTGCTGGCACGCACACACACACACACACACACACACACAATAATTTGATCACTCAAGTACCGTCTCTCCACTTGTATCTGAGAGTACCCGCTGGGGAACCGTGATGTGCAAAGGCACTTGTGAATCTAGAGAAACAAACCGGATTTAGTGACCACCGCAGGTGAACCCCACCTCCTGCGAGCTGCGGGTGGGTCCGTGCGCAGCGTGAAAGGCGGCTTCGCACGGGCTGTGTTCACCCAGCACCACTCGTGAAGTTTAAATCCATGTCCACCTACCACTGCTGGACCCAAGCCCGGCAATAGGAACACCGAGCAATGGGAGCACGAGGGGCGGCCCCAGGTCAGCTCACCCAACAGAACAGGGCCCGGGGAGCCCACGCTCACGCCGTTTGTTGTATGCAAGCATCTGCTTCAGGAGGAGCGCAGCGCTGCTCCACGCCGTGCGCTGCTGTCCCAGAACCGATGCCACTGAACTTCACACCTTGGGCTCGGCAGCAGAGCTCGTGCTCACCGTGTGCTGCGGAGCAGGAGGGCTCTCTGCGCAGCTCAGCCCGCAGCCCCCAGCAGCAGAGCTCAGCGTTTGCTGAGAGCAAACCCAACCGGCACGGGGCCCTCCCAAGGACTCCACCCCACGGAGCCCCAAATCCTCATCCCGCCGCACCCGGTGGATGGGCTCCGCGCCGGGACCCCCACCCGCACGGCTCCACACTCACGCAGCACTGCCAGCAGCGCCAGGAGCAGCGCCAGGAGCAGCCCCATGCTGCGAGCCGTCGGGTAACGGCCCCTCCGCTAACAACGGCCCCTCCGTGCCCACCCCCCCCGCATCCCCGGGACAGAGGCGCGGCCTCGCGCTGCTCCCAACGCTTTATTGGCTCCCGCCGCGCTCCGCCGCGTTCCCCTCCGCTTCATCATCCTCCTCCTCCTCCTCCTCCTCCTCCGCGTCCTCTCTGCGCCCCTCGGCGATGCTGCGCGGGGGGAGATATGGGGTGTGTGTGTGTGTGTGTATGTGTGTGTGTGTGTGTGTGTACGGAGCGGCTCAGCCCCGTCCCGCCCCGCACTCACCGCCCTCCGCTCGCACGCCGGCGGGCCCGCAGCTCCCGGCACAGCACGAGCAGCAGCACGGCCACGGGCACGGCGGGCAGCAGCAGGCAGGCGGCCAGCAGCGCTCCCATCCGCGCCGCGCGCAGCTGCGCCCGCTGCTGCAGGGGCCCTGGGAAGAAAGAAAAAGAGAGAGAAAGAGCGAGGCTGGGACCGGGCGGCCCCGCAGCGTCCTCCCCGCCCCGTGCTCACCGAGCTGCGGCAGCTGCACGCCGCTGTCCACGCTGCCCCCGAGGCGCGACCCGCGCTGGCGACAGTCGGGCGGTTTCCAGCCCGGGTGGCAGTGGCAGTGCCGGCGGTTGTTGCACACCTAGGGGGGGGTACGGGGGGCAGAGGGCTCTGAGGTCGGGCGCAGCTCTGCCCCGGGGCGGCGTCGGCGGCTCCCGCACGGAGCGCAGCGAATCCTCCCGACAAATCGCGGCCCCGCGCTCCGCCGCCGTGACTCACCCCGTGGCCGTGGCATTGCACTTCGCTGCTGCAGTCGTAGCCCAGCACGGAGTGCGGATGGCACGTGTTGTTGATGCACACCTGGAAAATCAGACCGCGGCTCGGTTTTACCACCAGAGCGCTCAGCTCAGCGTCCCAAATGGGAGTGAAAACGGGAGTGAAATCTCCAGTGCGTTTTAAATAAACTGCATTTAGTGCCGTGGGGCGACGCATTGCCACAAACGTAACGTCAGTGAATATTTCCAGCATTTGTCAGTATCAAACACGCTTCAAAGGGGGATGTATTTCTGAAGCCTCGTTTGTTGCTTACTTCTGGCATCGCAGCTGATTATAAAACGTTTCCTACCTTTTCGGAGCCACACTTGGTGCCCGGCGGGACCAGCAGAGAGTCCAGCCTTGCCGGTGGCTTCAGGAAATCCAGGGAGACACACAAGTGCTCGCGCACTCGGGCATAAACGACGGCAGCGGTGCCCGTGTCGAGTGGCGTGCTGTGCGGGTACGTGCAGATCAGCTTCCCGCAGCGCAGGTTCCTGCAGAATCAGTCAGCATGGGATGGATGCGCGCACACCGAGACGCAGACGTGGTGCGTGGCGAAAAATCAGTGTCGCCCAACGCACCAATGCTGTGTGTATTGCTTACAGCACGTCTACGTCGGCTGCGGTGTTGATGCTTTCCTGCCCTGCACAGCCCGAATTAAACCCAACGATGTGCTCTGAGCAGGGAAGCGCCCTTCCCTGGCTGCCTACCTCCACGCGCAGGCCCTGTAGCCGTGCCGGGGGTGGTACCCGCAGTGCCCAAATCTGTCCCGCTGGCTGTTCAGTTCCTCGTAGCACACCACGGGAGCGCTCCTCGAACCTGCACGTTTGCCAGTAACGTTGATCACAATGCACCGTCCCTAACAGCTTCCTAATTCCTCAGGCTGCGCACAGCAGAATACAGATGCTGGTGCTGCCACCACCACCCGCTGATCCCAGTGGGCACGGTGCTGCGCCGGGCGCCGCTACCTCTCCCGTAGAGCCGCTGGCACTGCAGCTCGGCGGACTGGCAGTGCCCATGGTAGCAGTAGCCGGTGCCGTGCTCGCAGCCGTGCCCGT
>NC_034429.1:2564642-2631614 GCF_002078875.1 Numida meleagris | reverse complement strand
TGCACCACCACCACATCTGCAGCACAGCCCTCTGCTGGCGGCACTCACAGTGCTGCTGACTCCATGATGCAGGCTCGCGTGGGGCAGCGGCAGCCTCGGCCGTCGTCGAAGCCCATGCCCAGGCTGCGCCCCAGCAGCTGCGCCAGGAGGACGGAGAACGACTCCAGCGTCACGGCGCGCTGCAGCTGCGGGAGAGCAGCGCTGCAGGCTGTGGCACAGCCTGGCCACGTCCCCCCGCTCGGCACAGCCCCATACCACGGCCACGGCGCCAGATGCATCGCTGTGACACAGCGTGCCCGGAGATGCTGCAACCACGAAGTCCGCCTGGTCCCTGTACCTGGAACACAGCAGCTCTGTGCACAGCCCCTCCCACGGTGCCCTGCAGCGGGAGCAGGGGGCTGAGTTCCGCTCATCTCCAGTTATTGCGATGTTTTGCTCTTACACAAACAGACAGGCCACGTTGTGTGGCTGCAGAGTCAGGTGCGACTGCTTCCACTGCAGGAACCGCTGCAGAAGCTCATCCACTGCCCCGGCTGTCGGGATTTTGTTCTGCTGCACCCAGAGCTCCAGGGAGGACAGCACCACGGTCACGTTCAGGGCATTAAAGATCTGAAACGTCCAGCAGCAGTGGCTGCTCGCACCTTGGTCTCGGAGCAGCTAAACCTTTGTGTTAACCTCAGCCAAACTTACACTGTTCACAAAATTGAAAACCTGGATCATCTTCTGTGTCACAGCATTCCGGTCTGAGCCCAAAAAGCAGTACTGGAAAAACAACACGAGGCGTGAAAGTGGGCAAGGCATGGCTTGCAATGGTGCTAGACAACGTTGAAATGTCCCCTACCCCCATCACATAAGTGTGAGCTACCAATCTCCATCCTTCCCTTCCTGCAAAACCCACGGCACAAATACCACCCCAAAGGGAAGCCACGAATTAGTGGAAGCTGGAAATGGCACCATTTGTCTGCTCCAAGTAGTCAAGCAAACACAAGGAGAAAACGGATGCTGCTGACTTACCAAAGCCTTGTCCAGAACTACGTACACCTCGATGTACTTGGGTGACTGTGCTGCTTCTGATGGTGGCTGAAAAGACAACAGCTGGGCGCTCTGTATTCCTACATCCTAGTGACTGTGCCCAAGCTTTGCTGTGCTACGTCAGTGTCAATAATACAGAGTCACACCAGCTCCTGCTCCTCACTTGTTAGATGAGGCAGGAGCACAACGACCACACGACAGCTCATCGCAAGCCATCGCCATCGCTGCCCACCCAGGCCGCCCAGGGCAGGGAGCCCCTGCAGGACCCAGCCCCACGCTCACCTCCTGCAGCCCTCCTCCCGCAGCCCTGGGGTGGCTCTGTGCGAACAGGAACCCCGCTGTGTTCTCGTTGCTCATCCGATAAACGAAGTGCTCGAAGGTGGGCGAGGAGCCCAGCGGCTCGATCCCGTAGCTGGCGTTGTGGAACTGCAGCAGGCCCCTGCGGGGGACACGGTGCCATCGGCGGTGCTGGGCCCGGTACCTGGTACCTGAGCAGCACCGTGCCCCGTACCTGAGCCCTGCACAGGTGCTGAGGGTCACTGCTGAACCAGGGACGCCCTCGATGGAGCCACGGTAGTAGCAGTCACCCTATGGCAAAGCACAGCGAGCCCTTCCTGAGCTGGGCGGTCTCAAATGCTAGTCACCAAATAACAACAACTCAAGCTTACCTTGATATGGGTCGAATCAGACATCAAGGACCCTGACTCATCTGACACATAAATCCTAAAATCATCAGGTAGAAAGAGACTGCAGGAGAACGGTGCTGAGTCAAACACTAAAGCATCACCTCCTACAAAGATTTTTCCCACAGCCCACGCTCCCTGCAGATCCCAAACCGCTGCCATCGGGGCCCCAGGCACAAGCACCCCCCGCCCCTTCCATCCCAGTGGGGCCCTGGCAGCTTCAGCACCCGCAGGTAGGAATTGCCCCGTGCCAGAGCAGCAGGGCAGGTCCAACTCACTGCTTCTGGAGGTGGATGGTGTACGGCTTCCCCTCCACCGTGAGGACGTAGGACAGCGTGTCCTCGTAGTGCAGAAAAGCAGAGAAGGGGAGAATTATGAGCAGAACAGCAAGCGCAGAGAGCAGTTAATGTAAGCTGAGCCAGCAGACGCACCCTGAGGGGCTGGCGGAGCCCCACGCCTGCCAGCACATCACCCCATCACCCAGCCCACAGCCTCTGTGCCCACCCACCCCTGCGTGGGCAGGAGGGGAACACCCCGAGTACCGACAGTCCCGTCACGTTGGGGGGCAGTCGCAGCGGGGTTGTGATTTGGGACGACGCTCGTGGACCTGGGGAGAGAGAAGCAGAGGGGCATCACCGGCCTGCAGCCCCAGCACGGCCCCACAGGGAGCACTGGGTGACTCACACAGCACAGCCAGCAGCACGGCCCCCAGCACCAGGAGCAGCCCCATGCTGCTGCTGCCTGGCCAGCAACACCCCACCAGCAAAGCTCCACGGGTAACGGCCCCAACAGAACGGCCCCACCAGTAACAGCCCCAACGGAATGGCCACTGGGGGCCGTCCACACACAGCCCCAGGGAAGCAGCAGAGGACAAGAGAGAGTGTTTGTACAAAACCGGCGTGTTTATTGCTCGCTGCTCTTACAAAGGGGTTGGGTACAGCCCGGCCCTCGCACCTGAACGCTACAGACACACGCGCTGCGTCCCACAAGTGCACGGGAACGGGGGATGCTCCCCCCAACCTCATCGGGGCAGGGATAAGTGTATGCTTTAAAAAGGAAATCAGTAGTCATCTGCAATATTCAACACATTTAAAACTGGAGCTATTTCTTCGCCATAGAACCACGTCTAAAAACCGCACGCTCATCGCCCTACACCGCCACCGCCCTGTAAATATTGCTAACATGCACAATGAAGTATAAAAACTTATTAGAAGGCACCATTTTCAGCATAGTTTTAGTTCACATGTACAGCTTGAAGTACAATTAAGGACATCCTGGATTACTTGGCGATGCAAGGTCCCCCCCCCTGGAACCCGCATCGCCAAACACAAAGCAGGGCCAGGAACTGGCAGAGCCTGACCCGAGCGGGACACAGGGAACATCTTGGGACAGACAGAAGACCCCCACGGACAAGTCTGGTGCTAGCCTAGGTGACACTTTATGTATTTTAATAGTGTTATCAATCTCAGCCTATGTTTATGGGAAACCACAGGAGTTCAAGTATTTTACTACTGCAAATGCAAACAGTCTCTCTCTACATATTTATATATGTATATACAGAAGATTTTTTTTTTTTTTTTGGCAATATTAAGGGGGATCTTTGCAGAGCAAGTTTGTACTCAGTGGCCAGCACAAAGTGAAAAAGCCAAGCACGCTTTCCAGGGTTGTTTTCCCCACTTCTAGTAAGTTTGTGCCTCCAGCATCAGTTTCCACCCACAGCACAACTGCGACACCAAGTGCTGAACACTCCTCTTGGGAACTGCATTAAACCTGGCTTAGCAGTGGTATAGGAACAGACAGCAGCCCAACTTGATGCAAGTAAGCCTAGGTAAGCATCCTGACTGACACTAACAAGGGTTGAAGATTAGGTGACAGCGCTGCATGAGTCAACAGGCTCCTGCTTAAAGTGCTCAGAGAAGCTCAGGCGGTCTCAGCAGATTCACGTGATTTGCTTCTCAGTGTTCTGCAGGGATTTCTTCGTGGTCTTTAGGTCCAAATTAAAACCTAGAGCTAAAAACTCAATTTTTTTTAAACCAAAAACTGGCCACGTCTTCTCGTACCTTTGTTTTCCTTACCCATTTATGGTATTAGTGGAAGTTAGTACAGGATTCTCACTTAGCAACTCACAGTAACTAATTCAAAATCATTAAATTAATGTTCATGTAGCTTAGTGTCAGTCAGCATGAAATTAAGAATTTAAGTGCATTATTACACATCAATAAACATATATACATGCATAAACATGTTTAGAATATATTTATCTTTCTCTGATAAAGTACACTGATACCTTATTCCACTTGTGCCATTTATGTGTAAATGGGAAACGTTTTCCAGTCCATGCAAAATAAGCTTAAATTAATTAGCCAGATTTGCTTGGTTTGAACACGGTATGGACTACTTTAACTCTTCACCGTACATTTAGAAAGACGACAACAAATAACTTCATTTTTAGGGCTCATTGCAGAAATGGGGAAACCTAAAGCAACTCCTGAGCGCTGTTCTTAAAGGATTATTTAACTGCAGGCTGCTCCACTTCCAGCTGGGCAGCCCTGCTGCAGCGTGCAAAGCCACAGCACTCAGATCTAAGAACAGGTTTGATGTTTGCTGTTCCTGTAGCTTTGGTAGAGGTATTTGTTTGAAGGTTTACATTCCTTGTTTCAGTATCTCTTTTGCCTTATCCATGGCTGCAGAAGGAAGGCTTTCTGGGATTACCATGGGCCACTCGATGCAAGAAGGATAAATGCAATTTCAGCTTTGCTTCAGTGAACAGGTCAGCTCATGCGAAGGTCCCAAAGAAGTCAAAAGCTATCTGGGGGGCAAAGGTGCCGGTCGAGAAGGAAAGTAATGTCCCTGAGGTAAACTTTTCTGCTGTGATGGAGGAGGTCCCTGAGGTACACATTTCTGCTGGGGAGGAGGTGGCCTATGGTAAAGACAGAGAAGTTGCCGTGAGTTCAGATGACACGATCTAAAACACACTGATGCTCCCCAAAATGCACACAGTGAAGCAGCCCTCTCTTCCTCTTGCTTTGCACTAGCATGTCCCGAGCCCACTGTTACAGACTCTCCCCTTCCAGCCACACCACTTCCAGCACACTCAGCTTCCTCAGTGCAGGCTCACTTCAAACACCCCATGGTCAAATCCTGCTGGCCACTGCCCAGTGTCCACAGAGCACCCTACAGCGTAAAACAAATGCTAAGGGCAAAGGTGCTTTTATTCCCAAGTGTGAATCGAAGGAGAAGCTCCTTTCACTGAAAGGTCAGTTCTGCTCACAGTATTTGATGAAATATCCTAATGCTTACAAGGATGAAGGCAACGACAAGCTGTATACGTCAGCACAACTGGTAATGTTACTTGCAGTAACTCAAACCAACCTTGCAGGCAGCTTCTGCTGTGGCTGTAATGCCTGGTACTGGGGAGGTGGGTAGTAGGACTGGTGGTATGCCTGCTGAGGATGCTGGTTAACGGGGTAGGATGGCACAGGAAAGGTATTTGGTTCCATGTCCTATGGGTAAAACAGAACAAGAACATTCACAGATTTGCACTTAATTCTCTAAGTTTGTTTCATTATTTAGGTGATATTTGAGACCACTTGCAAACAGACCTGGAAATGACAGTTATTATTTCCTTCTGAGCAGATCAGTAGAAAGAATACTGAGGAGCTTTTGACCCCATTTAGGAAATACTACTTCTATTTCACTCTCAGCAAAGAGTAGGCCTGATTCACAGAAGTGAAAAAATACAATGGCTTTAAAGCCTCTATTAGTACAATAATAACATAAACTGTACTCATCAGCTACTTTAGAGACAAATAAAAACAGAGAGTGAGTAATTCCTACCATGGGTACACCTCTTGAAGGATAAGGCATGCCATGTGAAACGCCTCTGCGGGGGAAGTCTCTTGGTTCTGCTTCTGTTCTAGGAGGTGGTGACTGAAGTGACCTGAAACCCAAGTGATGTTAACTGGGTGAGCACAGAACCTGGACAGGATGACCGAGCAGGCTACAAGCCCAAGTGCTTCTTACTTGCTAGATGGACTTAGAGCATCCTAGCAAATATCAAATGTCAGGAAGATGGTATTTGCCACATCCCTAAGAAACAACATAATCCTTTTTCTCTTAAGGGCTATGACAGCTTTATTTTGCCTCTGCACCAAAGATAGGACCCCAAAAACATAAAACCCATCACCAAAGACATGACAACAAACATAGAGGTAAAAATAAAGTTTTCTGCTCCCACAGTATAAAATTTATCTATCTTTTCTGCCGTTGCCCAGAGCAATCCACAAGCATCATTTGGTGCAGTTTCTTTGCTTGACAGCTTGGGACTGGAATATATCTCCATACTTTGGCAATGGCTTATGTAAAGAAACATCTATGGACTACTTCAAAAGGGCAGAAGAGAAGGAAAAGAGGAGACTATACTTACGAATGACAACGTGACATTAACCTTCTAAACCATCGTTTCAGCCGGTCTCTCCTTGCAAATGCCAAAGCAGCAGCTATAAGGAGCGGCAGGACCAGGAAAAAAAATACCAGTAGCCCATTTCTCAATGAGTTGTCTTTGTCTATTGAGGACAAAAGGATGGAGAGGAAGAAAGCACTGAGTGGTGGTAATGTCATATATCTCATTGTAGCATTTATTAGGATTGATTCTACAACAAACTTCCATTCTTCACGGCAGAAATACATAAAGAATCTATTATGACTGCAGATATTTCTCTAGGTCTGATCCTCCCACTATGGTGGGACTCTCCCATCTGTTATTGCACCGACACAATATCTAGCTTCCCTCAAAATCCACACCATCTCATAAAAAAGGGTCTTCAGGATCATTCTGCCACCCTATTCCTCTAGGAGACAACACAAGTCCCTTCTTTACATACTCCACAAACTCATCGCACAAGCCTTCTCCAACTTAAAGCTTCCTCTTTCATCTTCAAACTAGCAGTGAGAAAAGTAAGCTTCACAGCCTCTTTCACTTTGTTCTCTCCTCTGCACGATCTGTGCTGCCCCAGGCACCACTCTCCCCGCTGTCCCCATGTAAACCCACACATAGAAGATATATGTGCACAGACACAGCATCTTCTTGCCATATCAGACGCTGACCTAGTACCTTTTCCTCAGGAGGGGAAAAAGTTACATGAAGTAAGACTAGATTTCCTCCCCAGTCCATCTCTTCCCTCCACCACAAAAAGCAAACTGAAAGTCTGCAAACAATGCAGTGTCACAAACCTCTGTATCTCCCCGTTTCTTTATCGCGTATCTGTCTTCTATACCGTAAGATGTTTGGGGTGGGGACTACATTTGTATTTACTACCAAACGGAGCATGCTGTCCGCACTCAAATAATAAACATTAATGAAATAGTGACTTGTCAACATGCATTGCACTAGCTCACACTGGCCAGCTGACAGTCCTGCAGGTGCACATGCAGATACCAGAACAGGGTAGTACCCATCCCTGCCACCACTGCTAGAAGCCTGTCCTTACAGAGATGCCTGTTGACATCCATGAATTTGAACCTGCATCCTCAGCCAAATTTCATGTTTTGTTTGGATCTAAGATTAGAAAGGACTTCAAGTTCCAGCTTAGATACAGAGAAGTCCAGTCTGATTTTATTCCAAGGTGGCAGAAATCACCTGAAGAAAGTTAAAACAGGCCAGTTTCTCTAAAGATCTCCAACATCCCAAAAGAAAGAAGTGCAACACCTCAAGCTCAAAACCTTAGCTAGGATTCCTAGCAGGTGAAACCTGGTGAAAAGCAAACCACCAGCACTTCAGCCACCAGAATTTAGCTGATTCAAAGCAAGAGGCACTCTGCACTCAGCCCAGCACCATCCCTAGACACACAGACCCACAGCCCCAGAGCTGCCTTTGTACTACTTGCCATTATAGGGAGGTCCACTGTCAATACTTCCTCCATAGCCTTTAGTATTGCAGTAAGGAGGGGCCCAGCCTGGTTCACAGTGACAGTTCCGGTTGTTGTTGCACACCTGTATTTAAATAACATACAAAAAATTAAAAAAAAAAAACACATAGGAATAAAGCAAAACAATTTTGCAAAGGTTTACCTAAAAAACTAGTAACTTAAGTCTCTGTAATTTTAAAAACAGCATGCAGTAGCCATGACCACCTCTTCTATGTCTTCCACATCGCTCACCTGGGAGAACTTTAACCAGTTACTCCCATGTCAGTTCCAGATAGTCCTTGGCCAGGCTACATGGCTCAAGGTTTCACATGATTGAGCAAGCACAGCACTGTTCAGGATAAGCTTCCAAAGATTAGCAGGCCCCATGGCATTTCAAATTACATTAACAATAATGGAACTGGGAATTACTTCTGCCCAGCTAAAAAGAAAAAAAATATCATCTTAAGAACTTTCAAAGATTTTTTGGATGCTGTTATATGCTGTCTTGAGTAGAGAAGCCTTTCTCCTTTATCTGTTTAAGGACTAACTAGGAGCAAAGAAGACTAGCATATAAACACTATTAATTGAGCACAGTTAGCATACCTTTTTCAAACTGTGACCTTTGATATAAAATAAGTTTATATATTTGCATGGTCCTTGGCTCCAAAAATGTGGCACTCTCATAACTTTTAACGAAGATGTCAGGGAGATCTCATACAGAAATACTTTGAGTTACATCAAAACTTGGAGACTCCGCATTCATTCCAAGTGGGCTATCAGTAGGAGTGGAGGCTCCTGCATTACTTACCCCATGTCCATGACACTGCTTTTCCACATCACAGTCATAGTTCAGAACAGAAGCACTCACACACTGGAAGTGCCTACAGACCTAGGGGAGTTAAGAGATGCATGCTAACCAAACAAGATGACTTTTTACCAACATACCCCTTTCTCCCTGCTCACTGTTCCCATGCTGATGGTTTTGCAGCACACAGCATTGCAGCTGCTCTGCTCTCATCAACCCCAAGTCACATACTCCTCCCTGTTAAACCTCAACTCCACCGGAACACATCTGTTCTACAAAAGACACTTCTGACTCGTTAATTACCTTCCCATTATCACACTTGGTGCCTTCATTCACCATTCCTGGATCAGGGACATCAGAGCCCAGCTGGAAATCTACACCCCAACAAGTGGTGCCATCGCTGGGAGTCTGGATAATGGCAGGCTTAATTCCAAAAACAGGCATAGTTTCCACGTTTTCGCATTGCAGCTTCCCACACATGGCATTCCTACAACATCAACGTACAAATATTGTAGCGATGCTTCTTCCTGTATACGAAAAGCTTTGGAGAAGATGGGAGATGTAGTACACACTCTCCCTGCCATAGCCCCAAATCTGAGTGTGTGAGGCAAGGATAGCCTGAGGCAACGGAATGTTGCATGCAGCACAAGCATAAAAGGTTCAAACTCAGCTACAGAAGAACTGTCTGAGCTTTCAAACTCACTTCAAATATTACAGGCAAGAGGTAAACCCAGACAACCTAAAGCAAAAGCCAGCAAGACCTACAAATGCAGAAGTGTGGGGGCTTTGCATTATGTGCTACTAACAGCTTCAGAATTTAGAATATAACAGATCTTTTCTAACCTATATCACAGTAGTTTCTGAATGATGTAAGCATCGTCGCTAAGGTTAGATTATAGCATAACGTCAATCTCCCAAGTGATTCTGCTACAAAACCCCAACTTAATACTATGGCACCCAAATAAAATTGTCAATCATACATGTAGGAACTTCCCAATGCATCAGGTTCAACTCACCAGCTGGAACATTTCTTGTAGTCGTGGCCATGGAAACCACAGTTGCCAAATCTGTCACCCTTGGAATTCACTTTAGCAAAACAAATGTTGGGGGCAGCTTTGGCTTCTGAAAACAACAGCACATCCCCCCCAGACAGAGGAACCAGGTTAAACACAGACAGAAACATCTCACATCATCACGTTTCTATTCTCCAGCCCAATTATCCCATGTCTAACAATTCCCATGCGTAACAGATAGTTCATGAGCTTGATCAAAATGATAAGGAGTGAAAATGCCAGCGCTATGAAGTTCTAAGTAAAAAAAAGAGTCACCTAGCAAATGGTACAATAGACTGGATGTTATTTCTTTAAGCCCTATAAGCCAGAATCCCTATTGTAATGCTCAATGCAAGAAAATTACTACTTGAATCACCAGCACAGCATTAGCTGTAATAAAGGACATGTGAAGGCAAAGCCATAAATACTACTGCTCCAAAGTCTTTGCCTTATTACAGGAAAACAACTGAATATTTTAAATAACCTCAGCATTTTCTTTTAACTACATCATCTAGGAAAATGATAACACTGTGCTCTTCCTCACTTGAGCCAAATATATCTTGGCACTGTGCATCGTAGTACTGGCAGACGCCGTTGTAGCAGTACGCTTCCTCATTGTGGCAGGGGTGGCCATTCTGAACGGTGAAGTCAGGCTGGCAGAACTGGGACGTGCCATTGCAGTACTCTGGAAGGTCACACTCGTTGTTACTCGCCCGACACTCAGTTCCACCAGGAAGGATCTGAAGAGACAGTTGAGGGGGAAACCGCATCAGAAAATACAAACCTCAAAGCAGGGAGCAGTGCTCCCAACCCACAGCGTGCCCCCAACAAGAAAGGTGTTGATCTGCTGCTCTGTGGGTGCTGTGTGACGCTCCCCAGCACAGCAAGCATTGCTGCTCCCACAGATGCACTGACAAGGCCAACACTCTCCTTCTCTAAACCAGTGAAGTACACTCCCAAATCATAAGTCTCAGTCTTACCCGGCAGTTTTTACAGCAGTCACCGTAAGCACATTCAGCAGTGGATCGGAGCCGGCATGTGCCTGGTTCACAGCAAGGATCGCTTTCGCATTCCTGAAAACAGAAGTTCTGTGAATGTCAGGAAATCACACCCTCAGCCAGGCAAAGATTGCTCCCCAGCGAGCATGCAAGGTGACTCAGGCAGCATTTGTAACACATGGCAAGCCACAAACCTTCGGTGAGCCACAGTCACATTCCTCCCCCATGTCGACCAGCTTGTTCCCACAGTAGGGGATGCTATAGGTTTCATCAGGCCTGGGAACGTTAAGCAGGCAGCTTCCACCTTTGTTGAGGGTCAGCTTCTCAAAGTCTTCTGCACTGCAGCTGCTGAAGTTCCTTGATCCTCTGTAACAGAGAACACAAGAAGATCTTTACATCAAAACGATCCCTCAGGTTATAGAACAAGCGTAACATTTGCTATCCTGTGACTTGTAAAAACTAAGCACGTACAAAAGGAAAAGCTTCCTGTTTTATCAGTTACTTACGATGCTCCAGAGCTCATAATGCAACTGCTTGCTCCACAGTGACAGACCCTTTCATCATCATGGTTCATCCCCAGGTTATGTCCCAGCTCATGAGCCATAATTGAAGCAAACATCTGTATACTGATTTTTCCAAACTGCACAAGAACACAACAGAGAAAAATAGTGGACAGTCGCTACTGAGAATTCTTTTTTAAACACCAATTTAAGTAATTGTTTACTTAAATGCCAAAAAGACACTTTTGTTATTCTGTCACTACGTTAACATACAGCAGGGGTGTTTAAAACGTCAGTAGAGAAATCCTACCACTTCCTCATGAGCCAGTTCAGCCGTGCTTAATATTAAAGATTCTGCACCAGGAAGGCTTTTTTTTTTTCTTTAAATCTTGTTCATACTCACAGTATTACTAAAGATATCTCACCACATTAATGCCTCCTGCGTGGCTCTTGGAGCACACCGTTCCAACATAGGCCATCCCAGCCGTGCCACCAAACCCCTTCTTCCTGCAGTCATTAAGGGAAAAAGAGACAGACAATCATTCCAACCATACAGACACACAATGCACTTCTGCTTCTCCACTCAAAATACCAGCTTCCCAGCTTCCATATACTAACAAAGAGGAGGAGCACTGCTAAGAGTGCTACTATTCAGTTTGGCTATAAATGTACCAGTTCATATTTATCATTCTGCTCATGGTTCTTTTTCTTCTTTTAAATTAAGGCAAGAGACAAGACTTTTGTAGTCGGTCTCTCCCACACGTTCCCTTCTAAATATGAAAAGGTAAATTGTGTCCCCTTAAAATCATTAAAAAAAAAAAGCCATTGCTGCCTTTCTTCTACTGCCAAACTCCCTAAGTTTCTTTCCTCCTCAACTGCCTTTTCATTACCATCCTACTTTGTTTCTACATAGATCTTAGAGCTTAAGTGCAACGGTGTAATGCACCATATTTTACTTTATACTAAATTATAATTTTTAAAAAAGGGTTTTTTTTTTCCAGCTATTTCACCCTTGTCACTTGACTGGTACCACTTTGCCCCAGAGAAGATGATCCCAGCTCCTGCTGTCCTCCTGCAGCAGTGCCTGCTCTCACCTCTGCCCTGTCCCATACTCTGGGCAGTGACTTCCTAAGTCCTGTGCTATCTGCAGGAGCAGGAAGTGCACAGGAGCACATGTCCTGCAAGGGGGTCAGAGAGGACTGCTCAGGAAGTTCTGTCCTTGTTTCAGGCAACAGGGACAGACAGACTAATGTCATGTGTCAGAGCTCACACTGTGTTGTTGGTTTCTAGATAGCAAATGCAGAAACAGCTTTTGCTCCATTCAGATGCAATGTTCAGCATGAGGCTTAAACCCTTTTCACGTGAAAAAGCCCTACATTGCAAGTCTAAGCAGTGTACAGTCCTTACAAAGGATTATCTGATTACAAGCTGTCCACAATATAAAATATAACATTGCAGGATATGTGGGACAAGAAAACAAATTATTTAGGAACGCATCTGTGAGAAAAGAGACTGAATTCACAGCCCAGAGAAACCTTCTTAAAACGCTTAAATTGACATGGAATGTTTTTATGTAAAACACAGGAGATTGCACTGGATTCTCTGCTGAAAGTGAACAGCCACTCCAGATAATAAGGCAAGGCTAAGCAGACAGGAATAGAATAAGCTTCTTAAAAGTCAAAGGGAAGGAACCTCAACTCACAGAACAAACTGGGCGCTGTCATGTCTCCGGCGCAAAACAAGGTTCTTCTCTCGCCACTGCACAAAGTTTGCCAGCACATCACCAGCACCTCCATCTGTGCTAATGATGTTTTCATACTTCCAAATCTCTAGGCCAACCAGCACGACGTGGATGTTCAACATTATGTACATCTGGGGAAGAAAAAAAAATAAAATAAGGAGAAATATTTCTGAAGAGCTTCAGAAAAGAACAAGTAGTTTTGTGTTATGTATATTCCTGAGAAAATCTACTTGTTTTTTAATCAAACAATTCAAATCAACAAGATGCATTTTGCTAGTGAGTTAGATTTTGATTAGCAAAAGGATCAACGATTGAAAAGTCACACCGAGCATTACATGGGAATGATGGTGTATCTTCAACTTACACTGTCAAGGAAGTTTGCCAGTTGCACCATATGTTCTCTTACTTCTGTTTCACTTTTCCCAAAATCTTCAAACTGCAAGACAAAGACACTTGGTTGTGAAAAGCAGACAAAGACCAGGCTGAGCAAAACGAGTAAAATATTTTAAGACCAGTAACAGAAGTCATTCTTGCCAGGCTCCCAGTGTTCTGCTTAGAATACATGAGGTTGAATCTCTGCCTAAGAGACGCTCATCAGGAAAACAGCATCTTCATTGCTCATTCTATTACTCAGCTGCTCAATAATCCAAAAGAAAACACAAGAGGCAGCTTTTCCCATATGTTTTCCATCCATTACTAAACTCTTTGCTGATAGAACCTCTCTATGTCTGACAGTTTTTTGTTTTCCAGAGGCGTACCATATAGGACATGCTTATTCAGTTACAGGCTAGCATAATATATTTGCATAATCTTGGCTAAGGCGTCGCTGTCTTTCAACAGTCCGATTGGGAGTAATGGAGACTGGCAGCTTTTCAACTCATCTCCTGGGGAGAAGGAAGAGAAAGCAACCCACAGTCCAAGCCATACCTTTTCTTTATCCACAACTATGAATAGCTCCACATATCTTGTTTGATGTAGGATGGCTCTTTTTTTCTGCGGAAAGAGGTTTTAGACAATTTCACGTTTATTAATTCAGGCGTAAACAGCAACAACAACAAAAATACACTGTCATATTTCACTTGATACGACCAGTGGCTTAACAGACACGCCCAAGGCATGCTGCCAAGATGTAAACAAGCCAAAACCAAGAAAAGTAGTCCAAAGAAATGACAATTGCCCTACAAACATTTTACACTAAGACTGAGCTATCCAAGGACTTCCAGTGTCAAGCAAACACCAGCAACCCTTTGGTTTGTTTTTGAATAAGAGTGTTTCTATACTCTTGCTTCTCCTGTGACCTTGTTCCAACATAGCCAGTCTTTAAACAACAACGAAGGTCTTCACATCAATCTGTTCTTCTGACGATTAAGAGAATGGAATAAACAACACCATATGCCGCTGGCTTCCAATGTCGTACTTTGGTAATGAGCCTCTCCAATGAAGCTTGAATATTCCTGCCCTTAAAAGCCCCCAAAACTCTGCCAATGAGCAATGTCACTAGCCACTGAACTCTCACTGCTGCATGCAGAAGCAGAAAGAAATTGTAACCGTGCTGTTGAGGCAACAGTTTTCCAGCAGCGTAGAAAACCCAGTGGATCAGAAACCTTTAGGTATGTGTTAAGCCCCAGAGAAATGTGATAAGCTGCTACCATATTCTTAGCTGAACATTCACAAAATCCACTATAGGAGACTGTGGAGAAAACAGTGGTGCACTTACTCGTAGCAGCTGAGTCATACTAGGATGGTGATTTTCTGCTGCATGTTCCCCTTCTTCGTGGCCTTCGGTGGTTACTCCACACATTGAGGGCTCTTTCTTCACATTATCCAATGAATATAGGATGTGTTTGGAGCCAGAGGATGAATCCATGGGCTCAATGCCATAGGTGACGTTCCCGATCGTCACCAAACCCCTAAGACATGGTAGCGTGCAGAAAATTCTTGCATTAAACACAGAGGATAGTTATGCAGGTTTTTATAGTAAAATAAAACAATAGTTACTCTTTGGCAACTAAAGGCATGTCTATATCTCAGCCCTTGCAAACCAGGATGATTCTTCACTTAATGCCTGGAAGCAGCCTGTCACCATGAAGGGCCTTTGCAATTACAGCAAATTAAACACAGCCACAAGATTCCGCAGTGCCCAAGAAATTAAATCGCAGGCCTTAAGCAGAAATACTTAGTTCAGTTACTGTCCCTGCTTTGTTGTCTGACACAGTGCTGTGTCCAATAACGTTCAAAAAGTATGGAAGATAACCCAAAGCTGATGGAATTTCCAAGCCCATTTGAAGCACACAAGATTTTTGTAAAAATTGCGTTCCCCTTTATATTTTATTGCATTACTGAAGATACTGCACATATCTGTTAACATGACATGAAGATACTGCAGAAAAACCACACAAAGGTATACACCACTGCAGCTGGTCCCAGGCAGCGATTCCCATCTGGTTGAACAGTAGTTAAAAACAGAGCAAGAATTTTGTTTCATGTTCAGTGGGCCGTGAGACCCACGTGACAGCTGCAACAAAGGATGAGTTTGCTACCTGAGCCCGGAGCAAGTGCTGACAGCAACGACAGAGTCCAGGATCCCTTCCACATATCCCTGGTAATGGCAGTGATCCTACACAGGAAAAGAAAGGTGCATTACACACATGTTCCATGCATATCTGCACGTCCAGTGTGACCTCTGATCACACAACTGCTATGTCTGCCTCTGACCAGCAGTAGTTGCAATTCAACAGCATAATAAGATTAAAGTCAAAGCCACCGTGCATCCTGTATCTAGTCTACAGCTTTTAACTTTCCTGCGGCTCTACCACAATGTTACAGCATTTCCTCCTCTAGCACGCATCTAAACTTCTTCACCTGCTTTAGTGCCATAAGGACTTCTACATGAGAAGCTAATCAAGAGCTCAGGCATACAGGGAGACAGGGATCGAGTCTGAATCCTATTCTTTAAAGCATATGCTCCTCACAACTTGATAGGACCCATTAGATTTGAGTTGGAAACCCCACTCACCGACTCATTCTACCTGAAGCTGGAATCAGAGCTGACCCTGCTGTAACACTGACAAGCAGGGCTCAAAAGAATTACCTAGCAACTGGATTTCTTAGCTTGACATTAAGCTATCCTGCTCTGAACTGCTGCCCTTCACCCCACCTCAGATACTCTGAGGCCAGCCCCTCCCTACAGATCTGAGCCAAATTATCATTCAGACTTGTAAAAAAACAGTTGGGAGAATATTTGGCTTGTATGCAGCCTCCTGCTAGCGAGGAAGAGGCCAACATCTGCTGTCCTTGCCAAGGCGCTGTGCTGCCTGAACATCTCAATCGCACAGTACGTCCCTCATCAGCCCTGACAAGGCACAATACTTCCATTTTGTCCTCTGTATTAGACATTTTGAGAACTAAATGAGATGGTAATACATGGCAAAGACATTCAATATTCTCTGGCAAGTGCATTTTTAAATGTTACTACAAGGGTCAGGTAAATTACGTTGTCTGTGCTTTTGGCAATGAATGTTAAGGCACGTAATAATCCTCCAAGGTCACTGAGACTTCTGTGATTTTGTGCAGAAAAGACTTTTTCCTCTCTTAATCTTTTTTTCTTTTTTAAACAGGAAGGAAATAGTCAACTCAGGTGCTCTGTTTTCAAATACAAGATCTTACATATCATTTGACTAATGCTTCCTTTTCAAAGGAACAGTGTTGACATATAAGAGCAGTGAAGCCATTAGAAATACTCTCATGCTTTTTGCATCACACAAGCTGCTATTAATTCTTATTCTACAGAAGCAATCATATTTTCAAAGGCAGCCTAGCAGGCAGTCTGCCTCTACAGAAAAAGAGGGCTGCAAATATCTTCAGCAGAATAACTGCAATGCTATGCAAGTAGGAAAGAAGTCCTACCTGGACATCTGGATATTCAGATTGCAGCTTCCCCTCCTTATTATAGGTATAAACTGTAAAATCTTTGGGTAGCAAATCTCTGTAAGGAAAGGGGACAGAGAAGAGTAAATACTAGAGGAATATCAGGAACTGACTACGATGCTATAGCAGGGCAGTAAGATGGTCCTAACCAAGAGTGTCACTAACATGTAAATCACAATTAGATGATGAAACATTCAAAGGAAAACTCTCAAAAATTAACAAAGAAATTGTGCACTCCTGCAGCAAAATCCAAGATATCAGAATGGTGCAACTGTTAGTGAAAACAAATCAAACATCTCACCCTTGCTAAGATAACACGTTACAGAAGGCTTTAAGATGGTGCTAACTGCCCACTCGGCTTCATGCAGAAGGAAATCACAGCACTCAGGTTGCTGCATGACTTCTGTTCCCCACTTTTGGAAGGAAGTGCCTTGGGAAAGTGTCCCCTGATTAAGACAGCTGACCAATACTGGTAAAGACACTGATGTAGTGTAGCCAAATTCCCACACTCCTGAGGGTCAGGAGTTTGGTAAATGGCAGCTTGCGATCTCTTGAGATTTAAATAGTTATGTCTCTATTGTCTATTACAAGGGCAGTATTACAAGGGAAATAGCCTGATATATGTTTACTTACTGTTGCTGCAAGCATCCCTTTAAAAATTAAAAGCAAGACAGACAACATATTGTCTGTAAGTTATAGATATTAACACCCAGGAGATAAAGTCAGCTTCCTCATTTGTTAGTAGCCTTGTGCTACTGAGACAGAGGAAAAAAAAGAAACAAACAAAACCCAGAGGAAAGCAAAAATATTTACTTGAAATATTCCTCAGTTTATTTTTAGACGTGAAAGGGAAGAATCATTTCAGTGATTCTCCAGGTCCCCTTTGAGCAAACTGCTGCTTCCTTCTCTGAGAAGCGATCACAGAGTCGCAGTTCAACGACACTTCTGGTCCATAGCCAAGATGTGTGACTTGATTCACTTTCACTGAATTTCTCTGCAGATTTCTCAGAGCCAGCTTGTGACTGCCCTTCCCATAAAGAACCACAACAACCAAAACTAGCATGCTATCTGCCAGCTTGTTACTTGGACATAACAGATGGAGTTTAGAAATCAAGAAATTCATCACTTACTTGTTCTTTTCTAGATGGATTGTGTATTCTTTTCCTTCTATCTCAATAGCATACGACACCTTGTCCTGAATGTAAAGAAAAAAGACTGTTAAAGGTCCCTTCCAGCACAAAGCAGGCTAGGATTCCACACATCACCTCCACACATGGAAACTGCCTGACCCTGAGCAGCCAGACTTTCCTTGTTAGATCTTGCTGGTTGCACTGCAGCAGAAATAAGCACATGTGGGTGAGCCTGAGGCCTATTTTATAATTCTCCCTACCTCCAGAATCTGGCATTTCTTGAGTAGCTGGGGAAAAGTCACATGAAGGAAGCTATTTCAAAATAGCTTTGTGGTTTCCACATTCCTTGTTTATAAGACTTCCACAGAAACTGTGAGTTACAGCTGGAAAGGACAATACTGTTTTATTACTGAACACAGTGAGCTGGTACCTCATCAGCCCTGCATTAGCCAAGCACTCCACTTAACATGGAAGGACCCCAGCTGCTAAGGGGATAAGCTGAATCACCTGAACTCTACATTAAGTATCACAGCAAGAGCACTACTAGTGCTACTAATGACTGCAATACACTTTAAGACATTTTTCTGAATACTAAATACTGCCAAGGTTTATAAGATTCGTGACTAAAACAGTGAGTCTAATCCAAATACCTCGAGGTGTGCAGTCCTTAGTTCTGTGATTACAGCAGAACAATACTGGCTGGAAAGTACCCCTGAGGTATCCAACCACTGCTCACAGCAGGCCCATGCCGCTCAGGGCTTCTTCCAGTCACTTCCCCAGCATCTCCCAGGTTAATGATTTCACCTCTCTGAAACTCCTCCCAACTTTCATTAAGTGTCTTTTACACTCAGATGAAAGATCCCTTGTTGCAGCTTGTAACCTCTGCAGCAAGGAAGCACTTCCCAGAACTTAGCTGGAAGTGGATGCTAGATGCTATGCCTTTTGTAAGGAGGGATACTTATTTGCTGCAAGACGACTTAGACGATCTGTGTGTGAGAAGTTAAGGTTGATTTTGAATAGACTTCATTAGCAAGAAGATACTGAACTGAAGGCATTCGTAACCCTGCCCAGTACCTGTGTTGAGGAGACATTGGAGGTCTCTCGCCGCTCTCTTCCTAACTTCTGTGGGATTATAACTTCATAGGAAGACAACTGAGAGATCTCCTGAAAACCTAAAAAGCAAAAGAGAATTGCCACCACTAAGTTAAAAGAAACAAAAGCCAGACGGATAAGGCAGAGGGGAGAAAATGCCACAGCCAAGTCCCATCTCATATTCCATCTCCCTTCATTAGCAGAAATCAGAGCACCTAAAGCAGGTCAGCACAGATAACTTGCTCAAGGGCACACAGAAGGACGGTGCCAAATCCAGGTCTCTGCAGAACACCAGCCCGGCCCGCAGCCCCCCGGGGCTCCAGCAGCGCTCAGCTCCCAGCCAGCCCCATGGAGCTCCGTGCTGCATCCTCAGCCCTGCACATCTCGCCAAGCTGCTGACGGAGCCAGCGCTCCTTGTGTTCTTAGAGAGCACTTATGGACCTCATAAAAACAACTGAGGCGGAACAAAGGCCAGCAAGAAAGCAGCCTTCAGCAGATTCCTTCATAAATTATTTGCAAATGCAACAGACAGATCACCTGATTGAACAAAGAAAGACACCACTTCTTGCAAGTTCTGTGCAGACACGTAAACAACAACAAATTGCACACGCAAATCACTTTCCCCATCAGCACGCTGCCTGCCTGGAGCTGCTCCCTGGGCCGCCTCGTGCAGGATTAGCAGCAGCACTTTTCCTAGCTCATGGCAATGGAATCAGTGAGCTCATCAGGAGAGCGCGAGCTGCCGGGCCCAGAGGCAGGGAATAGCTGTGCTCCTTGGCACCACGATATGCTGGTCGTGTCAGCAAGACAGTTAAAAAGCAAAACAAAAAAACAGTGAAATGTTTGTGGGGTTAAGTCCTCCTCCTCCAGCACACTTTGCTCTTGCTTTTCTCTTCTCATGCTCACTAAGGACAAACCTACCCCTGTAGCCAGAGGCATGGATTACGCTGATTTTGTTTTTGCGGAAGCAGAAGCAGGCAGATCGCTCAGGGAATGCAGATGTATTGCAGTACAAATATCTGTAACACAGCATTTCTGTCACATGAGTATAGGCTGGATTCCTTCTCAAGAAACAAAAAACACGGGACACATACTGTAGCAAAATTCTCATTAATTCTTGTGATTACTGGGGAGAAAAAAAGTGTTAAAAATAAACGGAGAAACTTCCTGAAAATAGCCCTTATGTTCAGAGGCCACAGAAAGCACAGAGTCAGAACCTCCTTGGCCCAAGCACAGCACAGGGAAGGGCTGCTTCCTTCCCATAATGACCCATTGCACCATGTGCCCCAGTAAGTCACTGCTCTGCCATTTCCAGGCACACATCTCTGCTCACGTCCTGCCCCAGGCCATCGCACATCGCTGCTCCGCAGTGCTCCAACCCCACTGCATTTATCACCGGGACAGAACTGCCGGCCCCACGGTGCTCAGCAGGCTGTGCCCCCCCCAGCAGCTGGGAGCGTGAATCATCGCACAAAGCAGTGGGAGGGGTTTCTGGGAACAGCAGCTCTCGGAGGCACAGCACTACAGGGAAATCACTTCCAGCTCTCAGAGCATCCTGACACCTCTCCTCCCGCTTTCTGTTCGCCCCCCACTTCACTTCCACCAGCTGGGGACCTCAATGCAGGTACAAAGCCTTCTTCTTCCCTTTGCTGTGGGAAAAGTTCATCAGTAATGCCTGCAGGAAGATGCCACCTTCCAGGATGGATGGGTGCTGCCCATCCACACCTTTCAGTACACAGCAAAGACAACTCACTTCATAGCAATTTGTTCTGAAGGAGGTGCAGAAGTAACAGCAAAAACCAAATCCAGACATTCAGCTCATTTGTACGTTTGAAGATTTTACATTGTGCTCTCCCAAGATAAGCTCTTTTTCCTTTTTTAGCTTTTACACCGCTGCCTTTTAAAAGATCTTACTGTAGTATAATGAGCACGGTTCTTGTGCACAGTAGCTTGCAATAACCTACAGGGCTTCATGTACTGCTCCTTGTGCACTGTACCTGGGAACCTATTGCTTATCATCCCACCTGGGCGCAGCGCACGCTATTTCCAAGGAGGAAAAAGCAACTGTAACCACTGTATTTATCTTGTCTCATTCAAGACTGCCTTAATTACCAGGCATCACAGACAACTGGGAAGAAATGAATCACCTTCCCTCCCCCACCCCAGATCTGCAGTGAGAACTCTGAGTGGGAGCAGGGAAGCCCTCAAAACAAGCCATGTCAGGGCTCTGCAGACACTGAGGTCAGATGTCAGGCACTCACCCCCCACAGGTAAGATCTACATTCAGAGCTCAGGCCGCATCCCCACCTCCACAGGCTGTGACACCTCTGCTGGCTCAGTTACAGAAATACAGCCGCAGTCGCCCACACCAACACTTCACCCCATTCATCACCCTTCTGTTACTGTAACTCCTCCCCAGGCCTGTTAAAGTGAGATCAAATAGGAAAAATAAACAAAGAGAAGTTTCAACTGCAGCTTCAATAGCACAGAACAGTCCCACTGCACAAACCCAACCTCCAGCACCTGGCTGCCCCAGGTGCAGGCTGCGTGGAGCCCGGGTGCACCCACCTCATGCCCACCCGCTGCTCCGAGGATGAGCAGGAGGAAGGCTGAAGCTATTTTAAAGGTTTGGTCAGGCTTCCTATGCTTCATGAACGATGATTTTGTGTATTTATTTACCTCCACAGGTTTATTTTTTTCCCCACACCAACCAGCAAGGCTGATTCACTTGCAGCTTAAGCTACTCTAAGGCTCATTCATACCATGCAGACAATTACTTTCACCTTAGAAGACACTTTGCACCTGTCTTTCCAAAGCTGCACCTTACTGCTGGACATTTTTCTCACTCCTACATTACCTGGACTGTTCATCCTTTCTGACTGCAAATTCAATTAGCATTCCCTGTATCCCATTATCAGAATCACAAAGGACTTTGCCAGGCAGCACCTGTTTCAGGAGAAACCTGTGTGATTGGGAATACAGATGTCCTTGCAGAATGACATTCAGCCACCGATCACTTCTGTGGTACAGTCCAACCCGTCACGTGCTGGGGGAGGCAGGTTTATGTGCGACTGATCTTTCTTCCAAGACAACAGCTGCAGTAAGATCTATTCTTCCGACCACTGGAAGCAAAAAGCTCCTTCACTTGCGCTATGTAAATATTATCCAAGTCCACTTAAAAATATTGAGAGATTTACACAAAACACCAGGCTAACAAATCTGCAAAAATAGGAACACATCCTATGAAGGCAACTGTGAAGGTTCCCCTGGCACCTCCAAGACTGAAGAGCACCTTGCACTTGTGTGGCCGTGCTCCATCTGCAAAGCACCTGGGACATCGGGCACAGATTTCTGCTGCAGGGCACTCCTCCTTGGAGCTGCTCTTTCCATCACCTCCCGCCCTCGCTCTAAACATTCAGACCAAGCGGGTTTCCTTGTGTCACAGAGCCTGTTTAGAAGGTAGGAAAAGATGACCAGCTGTCACGGCAAGAGAAGCACGTTCATCCACTTGATGAATTCACCCGAAATATTTGTTTAGCATTAAACCAGACAAGAATGATTAATGTAACTTCTCTTAGCATTTTACTGGGGGTGGAAGTTGATGAGGATATGCAATATTTGCTGGAATGCTCTCACGTCCCTTGTGCTGAAACCCCGACCGATGCTGTAAGTGCTTCCTGTCTAGACTCCTGCTACTCCTTCCACCTTCTCCACAGCCAAACTGATCAGCCTGCAGGACAACAGCTACTCTTGTTCTGTGAGAAGAGCCATCACTCTTGTTCTCCGGTATTGCCACTAACACCCTCTGTCATGGCACCTCATTTTACAGAGAAACAGAGCAAAGCCACACCACGGTGCCAGACGTCAGGGCCCACCCAAACACCCTTCCTCCCAGGCTGGGGGCTCAGGAGCTGCTGCCCTCCCTCCCACACTGCTCCCAGAGCCCACTCACTTCCTCCAGATCTCAGCAGCCCTCTGGATGTCAGCTCGCTTCACAGCAGAGGTTCGTGGGAATGCTTCTCAGGAACACTGCTGTCTACATTTGGTCTCCAAAGGAAACCACGCAGTACACATTCAATCACAGAACTCAGTAGAGTTGAGCAAATAAACTCTTTTTTTTTTTTTTTTTTTACTTTATCTTAAGAAATGAGAATGTTCAAGACATGCAAAAGCTACGAAGTCATGTTTCAAACTTCCTTTTTCCAAAAACAAAATGCTACAAGAGGCAACATTAGCTACACTGAAATTTCTTTCCTCTTTTTATTCTTCACACCAAGGAAATAACCACAAAAACCTCTTCACTCTGCTGAATGATTGCCCCAGATCTCTTGAAACACAGGGGAGGCAGGGTGTTTCTCATGAGCTGAACAAAAGAATTACCTTAACCAAACACTGCATCTCCTCAGCAAACTTAAACCCAAGTGTTCAGACATTTAAAACATTCCTTTAAAAACTAATGAAGCGTGGCGAGGCCATCCTGATATCGGAGAAGAGACCAAGAAGCAAGAAGCAAAGCCCCTGCCTGTGGCAATGCTGCTTTGGTTCTCTATGAATTTACACAGCCAAAGGCTGAGGTCTCCTTGCAGATTTTTCCCCTCCTGTTTGTGTCTGCAGATAGGCAACCCCTTACGGCTACCCGTCACTATACAATTACATTCATTCAGGAATTTTCAATTAGCAGTTTCCGGCAACACCCCATTTCTGCCTCACATCTCACTTCACTGGGGAGCACACACAGCACTCGCATCCCAGCTCAAGAAGCTGGAGGTGTCCGGATGCACTGAAGCAGGTGACTTGTTTCTCCCCTCCCATCCGAGCTCAGATGTGAGACAAAGGTCTATTATCCTTCATCACAGACTGAGGATGACTGGCTGGGACAGAGCTGTCAGGGCAGCACTGCCTACACACCACCAGTAACACCGCTGACCCACAGCTCATCCTTTCTCAGCAGGCATGGAAGCACCAACCTTCCAAGAGCTGTCAGCCCGCGGTACACACAAGCACCCAGCACCCATGGGTGCAGCACCTGGGGCCGCACTGCCGGCCAGCAGCCACCTTCCAAGCCAGTTCAGAGCAGCACGCTGGGTGCCAAGCGAGCAATTCACAGCTGAGCCACTCAGCCCACAGGAGCGTTACTTCTCAGCACGAAGCACCGCTATTAGCTTCAGAAAAGATTCCTCGATTATGAAGTCCTGACAATAAAACTGTGCATTCATGACAAACACAAGTTTAACACGCTGCATGTACTCTTTCTGTAGGAAGAGCACAACAACAGATGAGACATTTCAGTCTATCATCTACACAGAGCATCAGGATCAGCATCCTTAAAGCCCGTAGTAGAGCACAGTTTGAATTCATTAAAAGTCCATAAACAGAGTACAGTTGCAATTCTACGAAGCCCATAAACAGAGCACAGTGCCAGCTCATTAAAAGCCTATAAACGGAGCACGGTGTCAGCTCATTGTCACAAGTGCACCACGTTGCACTTGAGCTCCTGCATGGGGAGCGGCCGCCTGGAGGGACCCCCCCGGTGCCCAGCTGTGCCCTCAGCCACGGCTGCAGCTGTGCAAGAGGAGCAGGGGGCAGCCTGAGTCCCCTGAACGCAGTGCAGACACCGCGGGTGTTCGGTCACCTCCGTGCAGGAGAACAGCGCAAGCATCCTCCCAGCTGGGGAGCGACATGGTTGTATCCTTATCTGCTCACCCCCAGTTTCTGGGAGGGCTGCGACCACGCTGCCAATCCAGGCCCAGGTTTCTTCACAGACAAACAGTCACCTGCTCAGCCTGAGCGCGGACGTGCATCCCTCCAAGCATCCCTCCGAAGCGGCACAGGGTACGGGAAGCAGCCAGGCAGACCCCTGCGAACCCAGGCAGACCCCAACAGCGCAGCCCGAGCTCAGCCCCACACTCCAGGCTTCCCACGACAAAGGCCCCGCCGTCCTGCGGGCCCCACCGCACGGCCCAACAGCCGCCGGACCGTCGGCCCCGCAGCGCTCTCAGCCCCCGCCGCCGCCCCAGGGCCGCAGAGGCCGCCCCAGGCCCGGGCCCCTCCGCTCCACCCCCCAGGACCGCGTCCCGCACTCACCCGCGGGGCCCGGCAGCGCGGGCGCGGCCAGCAGCAGCAGCAGCGGGCAGAGGCAGGGGCAGCTCCGCGCCGCCCGCGCCATGGTGCCCCGCGTCAGCCCTGCGCTGCCCGCGGCCGTGGGGCTTTCGGAGCGGGCTGAGGAGCGGGCTTATGCAGCCGGGCCGGGGCCTGCGCCGCGCCGCCCCCGGGCGGGGCCGCTCCGCCCGCCGCCGGCAGCACCACGGACAAGGGGCGGCCGCGGGGGCACCGCCCGCTCCTCGGGGCGGCGGGGGCTTAGCGGGCGCGGGCCGCTGTCGGCCTCCCCCTGCCCGCAGCTCTGGAGCGCTCTGTCTGCACGGAACCCGGTGTCCAAAGGCCGCAGGACCTCAGGGGAGGGGGATGCGCGGCAAAGGAAGAACCAGCTCTACAAAAGCACAACCCCATGGAGAGAGAGGTCCAGGCCTTTGCCATGGGATTCCTCCAGGAACGGGAAGGATGGGGACATGGACAGCTGGGCCCCAAACCAGCTTATGTATGACATGGCTGGGTAGCAAGCCTGCAGGAGATGTCAATGTTCTACGCTTCGCTCAGCAGCACGAAACCTTCAGCCGGCTGCTTGATGGCACCAACGCGTCTGAGAGCCACCCCACACGAGCTGACAGCAGCACCAACAGCTTTGGGGTCAATGTGGGAAGTTGCTGGACAGCCCTGTTAGAAGTTGTGCAAGTCCCACACAGAAAATGCTTAGAAATGCTCACACCACCAGGCTGCAGGGCAGAAATGGGGCACTGACAAGAGCTGCACTGTGCCACCCACAGCAGCACTGCTGGAATGGGAGCCCAGCACCAGAACTGACCCAACACTGGAGTGCTGCAGCATGGGGCTGAGCTGGGCTGACCTTGGCTGCATGGAGCAGCACCGTGGCTCTGGAAGAGTTCTTCTGGTTGAGGAGGAACATCTGTACACCTCCTCCTGTGACAAGGACTGCCAGAATACAGCTTTAGAGTTTGGCCCTACATTTTTTTTTTTAAGAGAAAAACCAATCATCTGCATTACAGTGTGAAGCACGTGGAGATAAAGCTTCATATTTGCATTCCACTCTGTGATCCCACAGGATACAGGTGAGTAAGGGAAATAAACTCCAGAATGAAACACCATCAGAGTTTACTGCCTTCCGCTCAGAGCATCACATCGGTGACCTGCCTCTGATAGCACAGCAACGCGTTAAACACTTCTCCAAAACACTCCACAGAGCACAGTGCCTTCCTCTGAGAGAAGACAGCATAAACAACATGTGATATATTAGTCACGTCTCTGAGCAGGTCGTGGAGAAGCTGCAATATAGTAGACAGAGTACGCTGTAGAATAAACAGCGTACGCCTGCACACACCCACACTCTCACACTCACAGGGGTCTGGCTGATATCTATAGCGTTTTAAAAATGGCTTTTGAATGCATGTGAATAAACACCTAACCAATTGGTGCAAGCCTTCTCCTTCGGCCTAATGATGAGTTCTTGGAAGACAGAGGAGGAGGCTTATACTGCTGTTGCTGCAGTGAACAGTTAAGGAGCAGGGCCCCACAGCCCTTCCCATTCCAGAAATCTACAGCCATTTTTTTTTCCAGAGTTGTAAGACAACCTCTGACTCGGGTTTCTTTCCCTGGAACCTCTAGGAAGCAGATAACCTCCTGTTCTTGTGGGAGGGAGGAAACAACTCCACTTCCTGAAGCCAGTTTTTCTTACTCTAATGGACCACAGCACAAAGCTAGACAGAAAGTCAGCACAATAAGTAATATAATTAGCAGGGTAAGGCAGAAGATTTTATTCCAGCCTGACGTTAGGAAAAACTCGGTGTGGGATACAAGATATACATCTTCAACCCTCATAGAAGTTGTGCATGACTTCTGAGTCAGGTAATATCCAGTGCTGCTCATAAGCCAGGCTTATATCTTCCCTAGGGTACATAGGGCTTCCCAGGGATTATGATCTTATCATGGATCACACAGTTATCACTGTGCATTGTACAAATAACACACAAATATGAATCACACTGGGAAAAAGTGGTTCCTGCCTGAGGGGCATGAGATTCCCAGCTTTGCATTTAGTAATAGCCGTACACATATCCCTTGACTTCTCCAGTTGTTCACCACCACTGTTCCAGCCTTGCAATACAGAAACACACCTCAAAGCCTCAAACTGCAGAAACAAACCATAAAGGAAGCAGGAAGGAGAGATTCTAATTGCACGTTTTGGGGCAAATGTGAACCTGCTGGCTCTGGAAACAACCTTGTCTATATGGATACCTGTGGGCACATTGAGCCTTTGGGAGTTGGACAACAGACATTGCAGGACTGCAGTTCAGCGAGTCCTGTATTCAAGCAGAGAGCAAGGGGATGGGAGAGGACACAGAACAAATTCCCCAAATGAAATGTGACATTTGTCAGTTATTTTCATAATTCTTTGCAAGAAAACTATAGAACAAGAAAAGAAATTTCCCAGAAACCCTCCCGATAGGACTGGGCATTGCAGTCCCTCTCCCAGTGAATGACATTTATCTTTGCCATACTGAAGGGTACAAGGACTCCGACTGAACCAGCTAAATATATAACAGTGTTTTTTAAATAGCAAAGACAGACGTGTCATGTTCTCACTACAGCCTCAGACCCGCTGCTTCCACATCCTCTCCACACGCCATGTGCATGGCATTTGTTTATAAACACTGCAAAGAAAACAGATTAAGGACTTTGGATGCAGTCAGGACTTCCCTGACATCACCAGCAACAATCCAGCTGGCTTAGGAAGCACACTCCTTAACACTCGAGCGATCGCTGGCTGACTGGCACCTACAAACATTGGTAATGGCTCTGTTTCCCAAATGCATTCTTATCAAATTATATGCTTTGCCTGGCTTCCCACTGGAGTTAATGAATGCCACGTACCTGTCTCAAAGTGTGCTTGGCATTTCCAATCTAAAGACCTCAAAGGACTGAGGAGCGAGATTAAACTCGGTATTCCTCTGCAGAAGGAAACTGAGGGAAAGAGAGAGCAGCAGATTTAGAGGGATCTTCATCTCTAACCCTCTACCTTTATACTGCTGAGTGCTCTTCAGTTAATCCCCAAGTTTCATTCAGAAAGCGATCTCTACAGCTCTGAGCATAACAGAGAAGGGCCAAGGGGGTCTCCCAAAGGCAACCTCTCTGTACAAGGGGCACTGGCAGCTGGGACACACAGATTCTGCCAGCTGACTGCCTCAGCTGCTTTCCTACTAATGAGAAGCACGCTGAAAGCACTGGGTCCCCATTTATCTTTGAGACATTTCCAAAGTCACACCCCAGTGAGTTCACATACACGTTACGCAATTTTTAACACACAGATAGAGCCACTTGGAAGCCTCTGTCCTGGTTATGGGAGGGACAGAGTTATTTTTCTTCCAGTAGCTGCTACAGCACCATGTTTTAGATAGGAATAATATTGTCGGTAACACACAGGTGTTTTGGCTGGTGCAGAACAGTGCTTATGCTAACTGAGGACATTTCAGCCTATTGTAATGCTCTGCCAGCGCGGGGCTGGGGGTGTGCGAGGAGCTGGGAGAAGACAGAACTGGGACAGCTAGCCTACACCGGCCAAAGGGATTTCCCATGCTACACAGCATTGTGCTGAACAATAAAAACAAGGTACTTGGCCAGAGGTGTCCGGCACAGCACCTAGGGGAGGCGTCAACCACGATCTGACCTGCAGCACACTGACACCGAGCCCAGGCAGGCAGGGGCTCTAACAAGACGGCAGCAACTCAGCGCAGGCCTTGCTTTTCCAGGTAGGCAGCCACAGCACATACCTTGAGGAACACTCCCAGCACGGCATACACCTCAGGACACACACTCACAAGCCGAGAAAGTCAGCCCAGAGGGGCCCCACACCGCGCCCTTCCCACAGGCCCAAACCCCCCTGCAAACCACAGCACCACACACGAAGCTCCACCACGCCCTCGCACCACCGCGGCCGCTTTAAAAAGAAGCGGGCTCCTCCCTCGTCCCGCCTCCGCTCCTTTCCGATTGGCTGCCGCTCCACTCTGGTGGTCAATCGCTTCCCGGCCTGATGTGTACTTCCGCCTCGCTTCGCTTCCTTCCGTCTTAGCTTCGATTGGTTGCTGGCAACCATCTCCCGCCTTACCAGCTAATAACGCGTGCGCCTATTGGCTGTCGGCAGCGCGACGGCAGCGGCGGAGGCGGAAGGCCTGGGTGGGCGGGAGCGGCGTTTCCTAGCAGCGGGCGCCGCCATGGCGCCGCGGCGCGGCGGGCCGCTGGGCTACGTGCTACTGTGCGGGCAGGCGGTGCTGCTGCTCGGCAACCTGCTGCTGCTACACGGCGCCTCGCGCGGCCTCCCGCACAACGGCAGCGAGCCAGAGGCGCCGGGCCCGGAGCCGCCTGCTGCCACCTGGGCCTACAGCGACCCGCGGGCGCCGCTCGTCCTCTGCACGTACCTGTGAGCGCCGGCCCGGGCCTCGCGCGGAGAGAGGGCCTTACGGCGCAGCCTTCACCGCTTCCTCCTCCCCTGCAGCCCCGAGGAGTTCGTGGAGTGCGAGGAGCCGGTGGACCACGGCGGGAACGCGACAGCGCAGCAGGAGCTGGGCCACGGCTGCGTGAAGGTGAGGGCCGGGCCGGGGGCGGCGGGGGCTTGTTGAGAGCTGAGCTCAGCGCCCGCCCGCTCCCCGCCCAGTTCGGCGGACAGGCGCATGGCGACGTGGACCACACGCGGGTGCAGTGCCGGGCCCTGGACGGCATCGAGTGCGCCGAGCCGCGGAGCTTCCTGCGGGGCAGCCGGCCCTGCGTCAGGTAGGGGCCCTGCGGCAGGTGGGGGCCCTCTGGAGTGAGCCACAGCCGGGACTGGGCTCAGAGGGCCCGGGGCAGCGGGCAGAGGTTGGCTGCCCCCCCCCAACCCACCCCTGGCCACCTGCTGCAGGTACACCGGCCATTACTTCATCACTACTTTGCTCTACTCATTTTTTCTGGGGTGCTTTGGAGTGGATCGCTTCTGCCTGGGCCATACGGGCACCGCTGTGGGGAAGCTGCTGACTCTGGGGGGTCTTGGGATCTGGTGGTTTGTGGACCTGATCCTCCTCATCACTGGGGGGCTGATGCCCAGTGATGGCAGCAATTGGTGCACTGTGTACTGAGCAGAACCGGAGCTCACTGTGGCTGCAGGACTGGAGATAGACTTCTCCTCTTGCTTCAAAGCATCAGAACAAACTCCGCTTGAGGGCTTCTGCCTTGCACAAATATGGATTTACAAAGATATAACTTAATCTGCAGAACAGTTGTTCTTGTTAATTCCTCTGTACAGATGTTGGACACAAAATTGGGTGTATATTTTGGTCATTTTAAACAATCTGGGCTTTCTTCTTCTCAAGTGATAAGTTTGAGAACTCGGGCTTGCAAACACCAGTGGTCAAATTAATAAAGTTTGGAAAGAGCTGACTCCACTTATTTTTGATATTAGTACACTACCAACAGAGGTGCAGGCCTCCAGCCTGTGGTTTTGTGTAGTGGTTTAGCGAACGTTTACAGCTGAAACCTAACAGTATTACAGAGGGGAAGTGACAAGCTCAAATTCTAAGTTATTTACTTATGGCCATATGCATTTGCTACACGTGAAGCCGAGTGAGATCTAGCAGAGTCTGCACCCTTCTGAACAATATCACTTTCCCCTCTTTCAGGCTGGAAAAGCCCAAGTACAGCAAAAGTAAATTCCAAATGTAAAAGTAACATTGTCCACATACTGCAAGAGAAGTACGTTTGGGTTTGGGGATCTTTTTGTTGAGGTTTTGGTTTGTATGACCCTAAGTTTTGTCTATGCAGTAGCAGTTAGAGTAATAGCAGATACTGTAATTCCTTCCCAATAGCTACTTCAAAAACACATTTGAAATGAGATGAAGTTAACCATGGAAAAATTATTTTGCTTTGGAAATAAAAGAACCTCAGGACTTTAGCCATGGCACAGAGTACGTGCAGTACTGAAATGAGCAGAGGCCTCAAGCGACTGCACGCACACAAAAGAGGAAGCTCTACCAGATGCAGTTTGAGAACTTACCAAGTTGAATAAAAATGGGAAAAGGAAGCTACAGCAAGATACATACAGCCAGAACCAGACACAAAATCCATATATGCAAAAGTCCAGCAAGATTTGATGTAAAAGACAGTGGACATATACTTTCCATTCTCATGGAGTTCTGCAAACTGAACACTCTCCATTTGCTTGCAGATGCCTGACTTCTGCCAGTGTTACTTCTACTTCTGCCCTGTGGAACTGCAAAAGGTTTCAGTCTGGCAGGGAATTAGTTGGGCCTGTTCCAGTTTTGCTTTGTGGTTTATTGCAACAACTCCTTCTCTCTGGGGAATGGGATTTATATCCCATTTAGGTCACAAGTACTCTGAATTTGGCAGCTTTGAATGGGTCTCAGGGCAGTGGGGTGAGGTGGGGGGGAGTCTTCATTATAAAACTACCACATTCTTCAGCCTAGTGGAACAACAGGGCTGGAGAGCCCACGGTGGGAAAAAAAAATTAATTTGTGAGCCAGAAAGAAAAAAATAATAATCCTGTGTGTAAAAGCCCATCATCATTAACATCTCCCCGTGTTCTCAGCCCAGCAGCTGCCAGCTAACAGCAGGGGCTCGCATTCCTTCCATGTGTAAGGCTGTCATTAACTACACTGAGGAGTACCCGGGGCATTGGTCTGATACCCTTTGTCATGCCCTTGTACTCAGCAAGGCTGAATTTGTTGGAGCTTCCCTGGCTCCAGGGATTGAGCCCGTCCAGGCCAGGATCTGAACTTCTTTGCTCTGCAGTTCCCACATAAAATTCTCTCTCTAGGATTTAAATAATATTATGTGATACTTGCTGTTATTTTTTTTAATTGCTCTGAAATTAAAAGGGCTTCTGAGCATTTGGAAAAAAGAAAAAGCGCTCAGTTATTATCTTAATAACAAGCAGATACAGAAATTTACATTTGTTAGCTGCTACAGAGAGTTATATTGCATGAGGAGTTAGATTACACGAGCACAAGGCCTGACTTTATTCTCACATAAAGCGAGCTTCCCTGCTTTTAACTCCCGTTGTGAGCGGGGCTAATGGAAAACATTTCAAAGCAAACCTGGGTGGAGGAGTTCTCTCCTCGTAGGACGTCTCGCACGGTAAATGAAAGAGTGAACTTGCTTCCTGGCTGCGCCTTCCCAGTGCACGGCTGCGGTGAGCGCTGCGCGGCCGCATGCAAAGAGCGGAGGCGCCCCCGAGGCAGCGGTGCTAATTACAGCACGGCTCCCACAGCCCCACCTGGGAGTTCTGGGGCACCGCTCCCCCCGTGGAGCCCCCTGACCCTGAGCACGGCTCTCTGCGGTCCCACGGCCCCGGGGTGCTGTCTGGCGCTTGGTCTGGCGCTGCCGATAGCATCTGTCTGCGCGCAGCCCACGTCTCGCCAAGCTCTTTGCACCTCCAAAATGAAACCCTCCGCGCCTCCGAAGCGCGGGGGATCAGCGCTGGAAGGAGGGGCTGTCTGCAGGGCTCCCTTTGCAGCGCTCTGAAAGCAAAGGCGGCGAACGGCTCATGCGGGGATGGGCATCCGGAGAACGCCCCAGGCGCGTGCGCCCGCTGTGTGCCAACAAGCTGCCCCCAAATGCCTTCACTTCCCTCTGCCGTTCCTCTTACCACGCAGAGCACCAACAGAGAGCCTGGAAAAGCACCTGGGGTTTCCTTCTTTATTTACAAAGAGGCAAAAAGAGAGTTCCATCTGCAGCCGGCACTCACCCGCAGGCTGCGGGACCCCCGGCCTTAAGAGCACTTGGAGCGCTGCTGGGAAGAACTTGGGAACCACTGTGTTGCTTTCATACAAAAGAGCAAACCCAATTTCACATCACTCTTTCCACACAAGACCCTGGAGCCCACACACATCTCCTACCACTGCGCCATTGCTGTCCTGGAGATGCAGGAGGGTGGGAATGGGAGAAGCGAGAGAGTTGCAACAGCGCTGCAGCCACAGGTAGTTACCCTCCTGGATAATTAACCTTAATTGTGCAACGAGCTTCTGTTCCACCATCCCAGGCCTGAGGAAACTTCGCAATTACCAAGCAACACGGCTTGGTGCTGTGTTTGAAGCCTTGCACAAAGGAGCCATCGTCGCTGCGTGTTTAATGGGTTCCCAAAATGAGGTCAGGGCACCGACATCACCCAGTGCTGTGACTCTGTGAGCGACAGTCCAAAACTTGTCGGGAACAGAACACCTAACTAGCAAGCAGCAGGTCAGCTGAGGGCAAAAACAGAATCCCAACACTGGTGCAAACAAAGGAAAAAAGCAAAAAGGAACAGCGTAACTGAGGCTTCTACAATTAAATAATGAATGTTAGCATTCTCCCAGTACCATTTGCATTGATTTCCAGTCGTTTTCGTCGTTTCAATGTTCTCCAGCTTCCCTGCACAAAGCTGCTCTTGCCCCCTTGTCTGGGGGAGGCCCATTCACCATCCCTCACTGTATAAAGTGTACCTGCAGCTGCTTCTCCATGGGTCACCACAGACACATGGCAAAGCAAAGTAATGCCATCCGACAACACACTGCCCCATCAGGCTGATATTGCAGAGCAGAGAACACGTAATGACCAAAAAAAAGTGGGGGAAAAAAAAAAAAAGGAAAAAGATAACAACACATAGCAAAGGGACACCTTGCTCGACTGCAGAGCACTCCAGCGCTGCTGGGCTCGCGGTGCAGCCCCACACCCGCTGCCCTGATCCTTCAGCTGCAGTGCACGTTTGGGCAGCTTGGTTCCAGCGCTGCTGTGGTGCACCAGGAAGGAAAGCAGAGCCCCTGCCCTGCGTGCAGCTCTGAGTGCACACAGCACCAAGCACTGCTCGCACTGAGCAGCAGAAGGGCGCGCACGCAGCTTGCAGCACCCGTGGCATCCTACACATGCTGCTGGGGTGAAGGCGTCGAACAATCACTCCGTGGGGAAGACTTGCATTTTCCACGTGCTGTGTCACACCTCCCACAGGAGGACGTTTGCTTGTGGAAATGACCAGCTCACGTTGCTAAGAAAGGTTCTTCTCGTTTTCATTCTGAGTCAGCACGGGGCGGTTGGACGAGTCTCCCGGGGTTCATCTACACGCTCAGCTTTTGTTGCTTTGTGCTCATGGCACTTCACTCAGACAGGTCTTCTTGGCGCCTAACGACACGCAGCGCAAACCCCAGAACAACCTGAGGATGCCTCGGCCCCGCTCACCGCCGTCCTGCAGGAGCAGAGCACCTCGCTGGGGTGTAACAATGGCCACAGATACAAAAGGAGGAAGTTAGTCAGATGCCACTGGGTGAGCTGGTACCCATCAGTCAGGCAACGCACGGAGCCGGTCTTCACAAAACATCATCCACGCCGTGAGCTGCAGCGCGGCTCCTGCTCCGGGCACAGCTGTGCTGGGTTAAGACCGAATGGCACAGAAAGGAGATGAGCATTCTTCCAAAGGCGGAAAGGCCCCCTCGCCCCCTCGTGCCCCCGAGCCCTCCTGCACTGTCCTCCATGTTTGGTGCTTGGGGAGAAACGATGCCACACACCCACGGGCCACGCAGGGGGCACACACCGCGGGGCAGAGGCAACGTCAGACGTCAGAGGTCCGGATGCTGTCATCGTCCAGGTCGAAGGGGAACGCCTTCTCCTTGGGGTGCTGTGGCTCCGAGCGGTGCCGCAGGCGCTGACCCGGCACAGGCGCTCCATCGCGCTCCGTCAGCGCCGGCACGAACACCGCGTCCCGGCCGGGCGCCTCGGGCGGCCTCCTGTCCTGCGGCACCGGCGTCCAGGGCTGCCAGGCGGTGGTGGGGGCCTTGCAGGGTGCTCTCCTCTCCTGCGGCTGCGATGGCACCGAGCTGCCCCTGGGCTTGGTCATGGAGCACGAGCGCATGAAGGAGATCTCCTGCAGGGAGCGAACGCTGGTTGGTTTCTCTGTGCTTCGGGAACCACCTGCAGAGCCCTGGGACCAGAGCCCTGCACATGCATTACAGCTCCTAAGTCGGCAGAATCATTGCTAGATGCCAAATAGGACACAGACGGGTATGACCTACCCTTGGGCGGGTCTTCAGGGCCTGCACCGCCCCTGAGATGGCACGGATCCAGCTGTGCATGTCCTCGGGGCTGTCTGCCTGCGGGATGGGAGGAGCAACGCCCGGAGCTCACCCTGCCCCGATGCAGGAGCTGCCGGGAACGGCTCCAGCACAGCCCTGCTCCCACTGCCCAGCACCACCCCGCCCCATACCTGGATGTAGAAGGTCCTGGAGCTCGTGATGATCTCAAAGAGGTTGTCCCGCATCAGGAGGTCACTGAAACAGCAAGAAAGGGACGGTTGTACCCTGATGCCACACTGGATAGCAAAAGGCCATGTATGTTCTTACAACTGGGGAGTATGGGGACACATTCAGGGTGAGCCCTGGTTCTCATCGGGAGAGATGAATCCATGTTAATAAATTCCATTTTTACTTCAGCTAACAAGGTTTGTTTCCTGAGCTCATTTCTCACTGCAACTCTTCCAGTCTGATTTTACCAGCATCCTCCAAATAAATGATTCCCAAGACGCTATGCAGCCAGCTGTGACGGTGCAGGGAATATGCCTGTGCGTGGCTCCCAGCTGCTTCAGGAACACTTCTGTTCTGCTGTCACACCGCGCTACGCACTGAGCAGCATCGCACTCCTCCATCAGGAGATAAGCGCCGTGCAAGCACTCCCAGCACAGAGATGGCTATCAGCGGGGCGGGGAGCAGCTGCAATATCCTGCGTCCCAGCACCCCCGCCTGCACCTGGGGACTGATGGAATATGGTTTTCTTCAAAGCAAAACAAAACCGAGATGTCTGCAGGGTGTCCGGGGAAAGCAAGGAGCCTGAACCCAGGGCATGGGGATAACGCAGGGAGCCACAGGAGATGGGAGCCGTGCAGCCCCCATGCAGCAGCTGGAGTGTTCCCATAGGGGAAATTCAAGATTTGAAGGGGATTTGGGATGGGGCTGGCAGCCAGACCCCCACCTTCCCCTGTGGCCTCACGGAAGCCTTACCCAGACTTGACCAGGCACTCGTGGGTCTTGCAGATGTCCTTCAGCAGGATGGAACGCAGCGGCTCCTTGTCCTGCGGGATGAGAGGGGCTGCACTGGGATCACCGTCCCATTGGGATGCAGTGGTCCCAGTGCTCAGCTCCAGCACGGCCGGCTGCAGGCAGGATGGGGGCTGCTCACCTGCTCACATTTGTAGTAACTGATGGAGAACTCATCGAGGACAAAGTAGCGGCGCTTCCAGCTCTTCCTCTGGAAAACAGAGGGGACTGCTCGGTGCTGGGCTCCACACTCTCCCCAGGCCATGGATGCACTGGAGGTACCCGGAGCATCCCCAGCCTGAGGGAGCAGCCCGTGCCCACCCAGCACTCACCACGTTGCCCTGCTTCACACAGAAGCCGCTCTTGATGGCGGGGGGCCCAGCAGGTGGCTTGGTGGCCGAGGCAGGGATGTAGCTCTGCGAGCGGCGCAGCAGCGGGTGTGCAGCCAGGTCACTGCCCTCTGCTCCATCCCCACCATTCTGCAAATGGGAGCACACGGTTACTGGGGGAGAGCAAGCCAGAGCATGCCCTGGGCACAGCGCTGCATGCACAGGGCTCATTGCAGCGCCCAGGCACAAACACCTTAACGTCCTTCCAAGCCCACTCCACATTATTATGGCCAAGCTGCTATTCCCCTGTGGGAAACTGGGTGCTTGTAGCCCAGGTAGGAACATCATGGTGTCCCCACCCAGCACAGATTGTGGCTGAGCTCAAACATCCGTGCTCAGCTCCTTCCAGCCCCTTCCTCCCGCTCTCAGTCTGAGGTTTGCACATTGCCATAGCAGCCGCTGCTGGCTCTCACCCGCACCACCCTTATATGGCACCGTGTGGTTAACCAGCGGCCGCCCCACGCTCACGCTGCTCCTTCCAGCACCTTCAGGACGGTGCTTTGGTTTTCCCAGGACAGGGACCAGCAGTAGTTCAGCCGCCCCAAGTTGCAGTGGGCAGCACGCAGCGCTCGTTGGATCTGTACAAACCCCACTGAGCAGCTCCCCGTGCCCCAAACCACTTCCCTGCGCACCCAACCACCTCCCTGTGCAGATGTGGGCACACCTGCAGCACCACCCCAGGAGCTGGGTGGGTGATGCTGCTGTGGGCTGGGGGGTGGCAGGAGCGGGGCTCCCCCCTGCAGTCACCGAACTGCACAGGGATGGCTCCAGGAAAGCGTGAGTGTGCCCAGGAAGTGGAAGCGGGAGCAGCAGCCATCTCCCCCCAGGGCAGGCAGCACATGCTGAAAATAGCCCGGCAGCTGACGCACTGCCTCTAAAAACAACTCTGCAAAAAATGGCAGGAGAGGGCTGAGGATGGGGCTCAGGGGCGGGACCCAGCCTCACATCTCGGTGGGAAGAGTGGTTCCCCTGACCCATGCAGTGGAGGTCTGGAAGGCAGCAATGCCATGGGGCGGGCAGGGAGCAGGGGGTGCCCTCCTTCTCACTCCCCCACGTCTCATCACTCCTCAGCGTGAGACACAGCAGAGATGCTGAAGGTGCTGAGAGCAGCTATTTATACACCCTGAGTGGGAAGGCATTGCAGGCACAGCGCTGGTTTCCAGAACCAAAAGTGCAAAGCAGCCTCCAGCAGCGCAGCCAGGAGCAGCCCCCCCAGAGCCTTGTGCTGTGCAGGGGCCCCGGGGCAGGCGCACGCCGAGCGCTGCTGGACCGCTTCTCTACCTCCCAAACCTTCCCTTCCTCCCAGACCTTCCCAGCCGGACACCAGCTGGAGCACGCAACCCCATCCTTGGGGACACCACCACAGGACACCCCAGCAGTGCAGCAGTGCCCACAGCTCACCTGGCTGATGGAGATGGGGGTGTGTACCACCACGCCACCGATGATCTCGGTCTTGTAGGCCACGGGCGGCTTCCTGTCCTGCGCCTGCGGCACCGCCGGGGGCTTCGTGACCTCGGTGGTGGGAGGTACACCACCGCCCTTTGGGACCTGCGAGGGGAGGGAAGGGGGTGATGGCCATGGACCCACGGGCACCTCTGCGTTGGTGCTCCTGGCTGAAATGCAGTCATGACCCTTTAAAAAAAAACATCAATGGGGCCAACAGCCCAATTAGGGAGGGCGCGGCCCCCACCCGGGAGGTTCACAGGAGGCACTGAGATGAGAGGTGGTGAATAATTCAGCATCACCCCACAGGAGCCTGCGATCGCCTCTGCAGCCCGGTGCGTTTGTGGGACACTCGCTCCTTTAATTGTCCCCGCTCTACTTCCAGCCAAGGCTTAATGACGAGCGTTCATCTGCCTAATGAGGCCGGGCTTCAGCACGTCTGCAGGGATGCAGCAGATGGATGGGCGCTTCTGCACGCCCCATGCCATGCACCGAGCACCAGCGCGCCCTGCACGCTGCACCTGCACTGCAAGCAGCCCCGTGCCCAGCGCCCGCCTGCCCCCAGCCCCAGCTCAGCTCTGCACAGCGGTGCTGGGGAGCTGCAGGAAGCGGTTTCACAACGCACACACGGGGACATTGCATGCAGGCATCAGGCAGTGGGCAGCAGTTGCAGCTCCTGCCAGCCTCCAGTGCATGGCACGGTGCAACGGTGCTGCAGAACGAGCTCCCTATGCTGAACATAACGGAGCAGCACCCGGCTGCCTTTGTCATCCTCACAGCAACCATCACGAGCCGCGTGCTCTGGACCGCGTGCATGCACGGTACAGAAACGCAGGAACCGAGTGGTGCGCCCAGAGCAGAAGTCTCTGACAGAAGAGGAAGCTGAACCTGGCACCGGGAGCAGCACCCAAACCGCTGCCCCTGCTCCTGTCCCAGCGCAGCCTGCACTGGGCTGAAAGGGCACAGGGGTGCCCCAGGTACACAGCACCCAAACGCTGCTGGCACACGGCTGCTGCTGGTGGAGCGCTGCACGCAGAGCACAGATGGCGCTTTGTGCTGCACAGCGCAGCGTCCATCCCTCACCGCCCGCAGCGCCGGGCTGCAGACACCACCGGTTGCTGGGTCAGCGCCCATCACTTCACGGCTGCATGAACAGTGCAGAAAATGAGAGGAGATTGCGGGCAAAGCCCTGGACTCCGGGCACAGCCTGGCCGGCATGGCCCTCCAACGGCACAAGGCGCAGCGTTCCAGGAAGGACAGGAACTAAGCACAGCACAGAAGCACGAGAACGGAGCCCTGTGACCCACCGTGATCTTGCTGGCGCGGTTGAGAGCCTCCACCCAGTCCTGCAGGTCCTTCTGGTCACTGGCTTGCAGGAAATAGCGCTGGGACAGAGCGTTGATCACTGCCAGGGAAGGGGCTGAGAGTCAGAACCCTGCTCCATGCATAGCATCCTTAAAACAAATGAGCGCTGAGCATCCTGACCACAGCCCCCGCACCCCACCGCGTCCCCCACTCACCAAAGCAGAACGGAGTTTTGGGTTTCTGTTTCGGGGTGGCGATGCTGACCTGAGAGCAAATTAAAGGGAAAGGATCAGCACCAATGCTGCCGCCGTGCTGGGAAGCTTTCAAGGCCCTGAACGCTCAGGTTTCTGACGGACTAACGCAGTCACTCTTGTCAGCAATTAAGGAAATGGAAGGAAAATAGCAGTGGTTTCTCCCTGAAGTGGAGGAATCATTTATGTAAGAATCATATCCCCCAGGGCTCCGGGCACAGCACTCACGGGGCATTATCCTGACAGACTTCCTCCTTCCCAGCCAGTCCGGAATGCTTTGCGTGTGTTTTCTCCAGCAAAGCCCCATTTTTTGGCACATGAACCATTGGCAGCCAGAGCCCCCGGCACAACCCAGCCCCGCAGTCTGTGACCAAACGCTGTCCTACAGCAATTTCCACTCAGACTACAATGTATATAATTTACAAGTGTGGCTCCTTCCGACACGGGGAAGGCTCAGCCCCGCAGCATTGCTTCATCTGCGCTTAATTTATAAATCATGACTCAGCAGAACAGGGGGATCTGCTCGGTTCCCTCCCGGCTCCACTGCCCCAGCCCACAGCACGCTCACTCCATGGGGTCCCGGCTGCTGTCGCTTTTTGCACCATTTCTGCTCTTCCTTGGGAGAAGGGACACCCAGGGAGGGCAGTGGTTCAGGGCAGGGTGGCACGGAGCAGCCGCGCTCTCTCCAGGCCTTACCTTGGAGATGTAGGTGAGCTGCAGAGAGCCAACGGCGCCCGCTCCCATCGCCAGGTTCTGCAAAGCACACAACAGAAAGGAGGTGAGAGCAGAAGGCAGAGGAGACCTCGGATCAAGCGCTGCTGCAGGCTCGGGGCGCAGCCAAACGCATGCAAACGGGGACTCTGCATTTCTTTGCTTTGGATGCAAAGAGATGCAGAGTTCAGGACTGCTGGTGACCGGGCTGCTAACAGATACAATCCCACTGCGCTGCTGCTTCCTTGGAAAGCCCAGCAGAGGAACCAGGGCTACTTGGAGGGGATGAATTGCTTCCAGATGTGGCCATGCTCAGCACCGCTATGCGGCTTCGCTCGGAGCAGGCAAAGCCCAACGCGTCCCCACAGACCTCACCAGGCTTTGGATGGGGCTGCAGCAGTGGAAAATTCAACCCCAGGCTTGGAAAACAAAACGATCCCGAGCAATAGATGGGGGAAAATCCCTACCCACATGCTTCATGCAAAAAGCATTCCCACCCATTAAATTGTAGGGGAATGGGCACAAACGTGACACCGTGCTGTCCCCAGGACCTGGCTGTCCCACACGTCCCACAGCACAGGGACAGCTCAGCCTTGGTGGGACCTGGGGGGGAAGCAGCCCCGAGCCCTACCTGCGGGTTGTCCATGTACCACAGCAGGCAGTTGGCCTGCGTGTCCAGGATGAAGTAGCGCCGCAGGAACTTGCCGCAGGTCTCATTTTCCTCAATGTCCAGGAACCCACAGATACGGTTCTGTCGGTCCAAGTACGGCATGCCGGGCTCCTTCTGGCATCACCCTGCGGGAGGGACCGGGGGCAGCGGTGAGTGCTGTGCTGCTAACTGCAGCTCCGGCCCCAGCTGCTGCCGCCCCTCCTGGGTCTGCACAGCGCACGGCTCAACGCAGTGAGAGCAGAATGAAACTGCTCCCTCTGCACATTCGCGCTGTGGGGAAGCTGCCAGACAAACACAGAAGTCATCCAGCGTGCTTCTGCGATGAGAAGGGAGCTCAGGGTGACTGCATCACCAAAGTAAAGCTCCCAGCCCATCTGCGCGGCTCCAAGAACTCCGGCACTGCGGCCAGCAGGGACGGACCGTGCCGAGTGACAGTGCCTAGTGCCCCATAGGACAGGGCAGCGCGAGGCCCCTGGGGACTGCCGACCAAAAGCAGCCCTGCGTGCTAGAGAGAGCCCGAGCACACTCCCAGGAAACGTCAAACAATCTGCAGCTCCAGCAGGAAGCGCGTGCCGCCGCGATGCAGAGTCAGCAGGGACAGCAAGGGGCAGTGCCCCCGGGCGCAGCGCGGTGCTCTGAGCACGAACACCCGCGTGGAGCAGAGCACCAGGCAGGAGCTGCGGGCACCGCTCAGCCCAGCAGAGCCCCGTGGTTGCAGGGACAGGGCTGGAGGCTGCGGTTATGGAGGGTGCAAGCCGGGGTTGGTGCGGTTCGGACGGTAGAAGGGGAGGTGACGTGCGCAGGTGCCAGAAGGAGGCCACACAAACAAAATATCTCATGCAGAAAAGGAGGAAATACTATTTTTGAGCCGAAGAGCTGCAGTGGAGTGGCAAGCGTTGCGCAAGAGCTGCGGTGCAGCTGTGGAGCAGAGGTGGGAGGAAAGGTGACAACCTGTCCCCGGACCTCAGAGCCCCACGTCAGCGCCCGGGGGATGAGTGACACGGCTCTGCGGGGGGAACGGTGCTGCTTCAAAACAGCACATCGGCCCCCAGACAAAGGGCACGCAGGCGCTTCACATTTCACTGCTTTTTTGTGGGTTTATTTTTGTGGGGTCGGGGAGGGCACATAAAACAGGTTCCCAAGTGACTTCAGCAGCACCTCAACGATCAGACAGGGCTCCCTGCATCACTCCCTGCTGCTAGCAAAAACCCGGAGATTTCTTCCTACAAAATGGAAGGGACTGGGCCGTGGTGCTGCACCCCTGCGGCTTTTGGGGGTGGTTTGGGGACGAGTGCCCTGCTCCCCCCCCGGGACGCACACTGCGGCTCCCCACCTCCCTCCTTTGCCATCCCTCATTAACAGAGCATGCAAACAGCTCAGCTCTTCCATGAGCTGACCTCGGATTGCACCTGGATATGCAAAACCCATCGGGCAGAGGAGATAACGATAACGATCGCTCCAAACTGCCTCCGGGACAGCGCTGGGTTCCCTCTGCAAGCCAGCGGGAGCCGTCCCCGCCCTCTTTGAGAGCCCCACTGCTCCCAGCCCTCAGCACACCACCGCCCGCTCACAGCCACCCGAATTTCACTTTTACATAGGAAAATGATGAAAGCAGCAGCTCCGGCTCTGTCAGCCTGCGGGCATCTGGTCCTGCTGCTCAGGAAGAGGCTCACTTTACACCAGCGTTTACTATTTACGCAGAACTCTGTAAATCCAGGGTCGTAAATATTTGTACACGTTCGCTACAGGGAGGCCGCAAGACTAAGCCCGCAGGGTGCGAAATAAGAGGGACCGGACACATGAAGGACCACACAGAAAATCAGCATCGCTGAGGACGCGCAACCCCCCTGTGTGGTTCCCGCTGGCTCCAAGACCTCGCAGCTGCAGCACCAGCCTTTCCAGGAAGCATCGCCGGGACACCAGCACCGTGCTGTGCCCCCTCCTGCCCTGCTCCCGGCGCTCAGTGAGCAGCCGCGGACACTGGGCTGCAGGGACCCCCAGCACCCAGCTCACCTGGCAGTGGGGACCCCCAGCACCCAGCTCACCTGGCAGCGGGGACCCCCAGCACCCAGCTCACCTGGCAGCGGGGACCCCCAGCACACCTGCACTCAGAGCACCGTGGCAGCTCTGGCTGGAGGCAGACCCCCGGCCCCCCCCTCTGCAGCGCAGCCCGTTGCGTCTGCAGTCACAGCATCCTCCCCCCCCCGCTCCCGTCCTGTCCTTGCTGTCCCGGTGCCATCCGGGACACGGGACGCTGCGTGTCACGAGGGCCCCACGCGGCGCCCGCAGCGGTGACAGCGTTACTTCCTCCTACCTGGTGCAGAGCTCTCGCCCTACCAACACCTCTCTGGCAGCTGACACGGGGCAGAGACGGCGCAGGAAGAGCCCAGCAACTCCTGCGAGATGCAGGCATGTTCCTTAACGAAGTAATTAACCGGCTGCGAGGAGGCTGGGATACGAGGATACGCAGATACGAAGCAAAGAGCATACATTTCATCACCACACCGAAAAACTCTTGTCAGAGGAACACGCTTCCAACAGCCGCGGAGCGCGAATCCTCGCAGCGCTTTTGCTCCTGGCCCCGCACGGCACAGCCCCGTGCGCCCCGAGCACCCCCGGCCCCAAACCCCGAGCTGCCCGCAGCCCGCCCCGCACCACCCCTCCCCGCGAGCACCGACGCGCTCGACCGCCGCAAACCCCAGCACGGAGCGGGGCTCTCCCGTCCGATGGGGGCACGGCTGCTCCCAGCTGCTGCGAGGGGACTTTCTACAGCCCCCTCCCCCCTCACGGACCCACGGAGGCAGCTCCACGCCGCGCCGAGCCCACAGCGCAGCACCGAGGGCGAGGGGGCGGGGGAAGGACGGGGACCCCCCCCCAGGCCCGACCGTAGGGGAGCGCTGCCCGCGCGTGGGGTGAGAGCTCCGCGGACGCTCGTGGCCCCTCCGCCCCGCACTCACCCCGCACCGCCGCTGTGCTGTCGGCCCCGCGCATGGCCGGGCTGGGGCTGCGGAGCCGCGCGGAGCCGCGGAGGAGGGCCGGGCGCGAAGGGGGTGTGCCCGCGGCTCCGCCGTCGCTTTTTTTCCGGGTTAATTACGTCTCCCATTAGCAAAGCCGGCCCCGGATGTGAGTGCGGGGCCGCGGGAGCCCGGGGGTGCGGGGGGTGCGCCGGGAGTTGGCCGCTCCCCCGCACCTGCGGCGGCCCCGGGGGTCGGACCTGGAGCTCCGCGTGGGAACGCGGCTCCGAGCGCCCGAATCAGCCGTAACTCGGCCCCCGCCTCCTCCTCCTCCTCCTCCTCCTCTCCGGGCCCCCCGGGAGCTGCCCCGGCCGCTGCTCAGAGGAGCGAGTGGGTTTGGAGCAAGAGAAGCGTGGGACGGCAGGTCCCAAACCACCCGGGACAGCGTCACTGCTTCACCGAACCTTTGCCATGGTGCAGTAGGAAAAGATGCTGCTGCCATGAGCCAGTACAAGAAAGGAGGAAAGCGTGCTTCTCAGAAGGTGAATTTCGCAAACTTCTGCATCGGGTCTGGACCGCTCACTATGTCTCATTAGATCCAGGTCCTGGCAGCCCAACGAGGCAAGGCTGGGAGTGCTCACACATTTTCCCAGCAGTTTGGAGGTGCACTCCGATTCTGCTTTGTGCACGTAGGGGGAGAGGCTGAGCACAGATGCCCTGCAGGTGGGAGGGGTGCACGGGCTCCGGAGTTAGCACAAACTCAGCATCCCCAGGGCGGGTCTGCAGAGCCCCATGTGGCACAGCCAGCATCCTGCCTTGTTCTGGGCAGCACTTAGCCCCAGCCTGCATCCCCATGCACCTCACTTCTGGTTTGGGGGGGTTTGCCTCCACACGTTTTAAGGCAAGATTAGTCTGAGGATGCAGTGCTAGGCATTAGATCCCACCTCCCCGTGCCCTTATGCAGTTTAGGGCTTGTTTTGTGAAGTGCTGTTAAGTAAACACATTGCCTCACCCCCAAGCATTTCCTATGGCCAGGGTCATTTTTAGAACAAAGGGTTTTTTTCCCCCCCGCCTGCCACGTTACAGAAGATTGCCCAAATGCTCTTACTGAAACCATGTGTGTTCATTTCTGTGTGTCTGCCTCAGGAGCGGGTGAAACCGCAGCGTCACAGCGCGGTGCTGCCCGGAACCCATCGCTGCAGCACAGGGCCCAGATGCACGGGGCTCTAAGCACGGGCCTTGGGCAGGAATGAGCTGCTCAGCTTGGATTCCAGCTCCTGCAATGCACGGTTCAGGAAAGCTGCTGCCTGCGGTGTGGTCAGGGCTGCGGGGATCCTGCTGCAGGCAGGTTGCATGTAGGAAGCCCTGCTTTCTCTGACCAGAGCTGCATTTGGCCCCAGAGCACTTTCTCCCCGTGTATTGAAACCGATCGTGGTGCAGTGCACAGGGTGCATTGCTCACACAGGCAGTGGTGCTCCCCTGGGGCTTTAAGGAGCTGCTTCTCCAAGAAACCTTACACTGGGCTATTTTCCCACACCTAGCTCCAAAGCCCAGCATCCAGCACAGTCACGTGCACCATGCAGCTCCCCTCCCTGCTGCTAGCTGGTGCTTCTCCCATGCTGCCCCGCTGGGGAAGGTCCGTCCACCCGCCCTGCTGGGAGCTGCAGCCCTGAATGCATCATTCATTACATCAGGAGCAAAGAACTGTGACCTCCCTGCACATCTGGCTGGGCCGTAGGCAGTTACAGCCCGGAACACTCAGGCCTTTAGCCATTCCTACACGTGGGATGGAGACAGCACTTCTCTCCAGAGCTCCCTCCAGCCTTGCCCTGCCAACCACTGCATCTCCCCCATCCCTGCCCGCTCTGCAAGGACTAAACTGTTCCATGGGGTATTTTTATACGGGGGCTCCTCTTGCCGACCTTGTGACTCACGGCAGAGCCTGGATCTGAGGCAGCTCAGTTTTCTATGGGCACGGTCACATGGCAGTTGGTCACACTGGGGCTCTTCCTTTATTTAGAGATTCTGCAGCGCTCTTGATGATTTTCACTGCAGCCTGCCTGGGGGTACAAGCAACCCCCTGACCTTACAGGAGACCCCTGATAGCAGCAGGGCCATCAGGGCCTGGAGGTCCCATCACCCCCCCATCCCTCCAGGGAAGCATCCTCCATCCCTGAGTGCTGCGGGAAGGAGGGGACCCCACAGGTGCTGGGCACCAGGAGGGACACAGCCCAGCGATCTGCTGATGCCCTGCAGCAAGAGTGCATCCCTCTGCAAGCACTGACCCACACAGGACCCAACATTCCTGCTCCCCGTAACTTCCAACCCTCTTATCCTGCAAAACTCACCCAGTTGTCCTGGTAACATCCTGCAGCACTGAGTTCTGCAGCTGGATCTGCATACAACGAATTGTTTCTTTTCTTCTGTTTGAACTTGCCCTTTTCGGTTTCAGTACCCGTTCCCTTTTTTTTCTTGCGCTCTCACTAAGGGGAACTCCCAGCACGCTGCTCGGCGGGAGGAACAGCCGCGCTCTCAGTCAGCAATTTGCTGTCTCACCCTGTGCACACTTCTTGTAGTTGGGATCTCAGTGCCCTCTCTGTGCTCCCGGCTGTCTCACCTGCAGCTGTTCCTGCATCAGAGCAGCCCCGGGGGGGTCAGGCTGCAGGAGGAGCACTCCTGAGAGCCACAACCTGGCAGGTCCTTACAGCACTGCCTGTGGGACACACCTACTCATTAGGGGTTCAGAGGGAAAGCGTGGTGGAAAGAGGAAAAGCGAGATCTCCTGGAGGTGGTGGTGACAGCCAAAGCATGGATTAGTCACCAGAAAGACGTTTAATCTTCCTGAGACTGGCTCACCCAACTGCGTCCCAGGGTCAGAATGGGGACAGGGATGGGGACAGGGATGGGGACAGGGATGGGGACAGGTGCTGCTAGGGGTACCCAGGGGTGGTTTCCTCTGCTCGAGCCATGCAAAGAGCTGCACAGAACAAGCTCAGCCCATATTTCACACCCAGCGCATCCATGGTCTGTCTACAGGAGGACAAAATTGTGAGCAGCCCCAGCCCAGCCCCGAGGTGTGGGGTCACGGCAGCATGCTGGGAGAGGGGCCCAGGGCTGCCCTGCCCCACGCTGCTCGGCAGCACTGACGCAGCCTTCCCACGGCAGACACGCTCCAATGGGCGCACATTCAAATCAGAGCCCCAGGAAGCGCCATCGCTTTGGCTGGGGCCATTATCTCTCTGGGTGATGGCTTTCCCATAAATGAAAAGCAGTGGCCGGGAATGTGGCTTTCAGCTGCAGCCTTTATTTGAGCGACCCTACGTGCCGCGCTCCTGGTGAATGATGCCTACACTACTGCACCGAGATGCTATGCCATGCCACCCCCTGGCCGTGCCACCCCCCTGGCCGTGCTGTGCCCATCACGGTGTGCCCAGCAGCAGCGTCCCTGCCAGCACCGCAGCCAGCAGGCAGGGCAGGTGTGGCATCGTGGCTGCCCCAGAGCTGCGTGAACCCTGTGGCCCGTTGCAGTTGTCACTGAAACAGCAGTACAGGGTGCCCCCCCCGGAGCTGCGTCGTGCCTGGTCGCAGAAGGACTTGTAGGAGCAGGACTTGATGACGCTGTCTGCAAGGGAAGGCAGAGCACACAGGGTTAGCTGCTCCCGTGCAGCGGCCAGGTGAGCAGGAGCACAGCCCCCCCACAAGCAGCTGGGGCTGAACCACGGCGGGATGCAGCAGCAGTTCTGCAGCCCCTGGCGCTGACTTACTGGGCGCGGTGATGGTGGAGCAGGCGTCCGCGTACTGCGGGCAGCTGTGCGAGCCCTGCTTGTTGCAGTCGTTCTCGTTGGACGCGACGCATTTGTAGCATTTCAGCGCTGCACCTGTGCAAGGGGAGGAGCGGTGAGGCGGTGCCGAGCCCTCTGCCTGCTGCGCGCTGCCTGCACCGTCAGGGTGCAGCACTCTCCCAGGTAGGGTCCATCGGCAGCGCGGTGTATGCGTGTGCCGTGCAGGCGGCTTCCCCCGTGCGATGCCTTGCACGGAACCGCGCCCATTGGCGCCGCTCGGGGCACCGCGGTGTCAGCCCCGAGGAGCTCGCAGCGGAGGAGCTCGGACCCTGAGCGGCTGCGGAGGTCCCAGCCCAGCTCAGGAACCGGCTGAGCAAATGTGAAAGCGCCGCTGCCGCCGTCTGGCAGCGAGAGCCCTGAAATAACAGCGCTGCTTTGAATACGCGCAGACAGAGCACCTCCAAAAAGCCCAGGAGAGCCGCTCTCACCCGAGCCGAGCAATCAGCAAGACCTCTTGATTTTTACAGCGATGGTTGAATTAAGGCTTAACGTTGGGAGGAAAACGTCCGTCCGCTTTGCTGGGCGAGCAGAGCCCTCTCGCGGCACGCAGCGCCCGGCGCGCTCAGCTCGGAGCGGGAGCCGCTGCTTCCTCCCGTGGAGAGGGAAAAACCCCACGCGTGGCCCACCCCGAGCACGCAGCATTGCTCACTCCTCTGCTCTGCTGTTAGCTACAACCGCGGCTGCGTTTCATCGTCCCCTCGCTGCAAAGATCCCAACATCAGCGCGACCTGAGCGCAGCCCCGGCTTGCCCCGCGCTTCAGCCCGCTGCCCCCGGCACCGCGCACCCACCGCGTGCAGGCAGGGAGCAGCGCAGGGTGCAGGGCAGGGAGCAGCGCAGGGTGCAGGGCAGGGAGCAGCGCAGGGTGCAGGGCAGGGAGCAGCGCAGGGTGCAGGGCAGGGTGCTCCTCACACCTGGGCTGGGACCGGCCCCCCTCAAATTCTTCGCTAGGACGGCAGCCCCGCCGCCAGCCGCGGTCACTCACCATCCTGCGCCAGGGAGGTGACGATGGCCAGGGCCAGGAGGGTCTTCAGGGACAACATTTTCAGCAGTGCGCGCGCGGGGCGCATGGCCTCTCTTTTGTCCCGGGGTCTTACGGTAATCTGCTTGGGTGATTGGATCAATGGGCTGAGGATAACGCACTTAGCGCAGCCCGTCCTAATGCCACCTGAGCTGGGAGGGGACGCAGCTCCAAGGGCAGCGGCTGCCCAGGGGCACGGCAACCGGCACGGCACAGCCCCGACCCATCCCCAGGGCTGCGCTCTGCTCCTCTAACCCTAACCCAGCCCTAACCCCAACCCCATGCACGTACACGAGGCGGAACCAGGCCCTTCCCAGGAGATAAATCCTCCCAAGCCCCCCCCCACCAGCCCCACAAACAGCACGAAAGCTTTCAAGAGTGATAAACACAATATTTACTCAGGCAATGAAACATGGAAAAAAAAATAGATATATATTAGTAATCATTATAACAATCTCCTTTGTGTGAGTATAACTCTTACAAATATTTACCTGACATATAAAAGGGAAATTACTGTACATACAAAATCGATGGTGATGGCAGCGACGTGGTACGTGGTACAAAGCGATCCTGGTAGTAGTCAACGCGGGGGGAGGGGGGGGGAAGCGGGGTGCGGGGGGTGGGCACTCATTGGCACTTCACTGCAGACAAGAGATCTACGGCACGCACGGCAACACGACGCTCAGGGGCACTCTGCTGCCAGGAAGGGGCACGTCCCTGCTGCTGCAGGAGAGATGGCAGCAGCTTGTGCTGCAGGGCTGGCTCCGGGGGAGCAGCACGCGGGATGCAACAGTCTCGCCCGTGTGAACTGAAAATACGCCTTCTACTGTAGGTAACTATGGCCGGTATGTATATATTTATATATATGCAACTATAACCATATTATAGTTAATAAATCATTCCGTAGGAATCTTTGCCCAGATTGTACGTGCATGCTGAGAGGCACAGAAAGGCGACAGCACGCGGACGGGGGTGGGAGCGGCAGCGTGGCCACGGGGCAGCGGGAGCAGAGCGGTGCGAGGACGCTGCCAGGTCGCACTGCTGCTGCTGCAGGGACAGCCCTGCCTTCCACACAGCCCCTGGCTGCAGGAAGAGCGCAGCACTCCGCGTGCTCTATGCAAGAGGTGCTTCTGGGAACGTCGCTGTGCCACCCTGTGCCCCGTGAGCTGCAGCCACGCCGGGACCAGGAGGGCAGCTGTGGAGCTCAACACGTGGGAGAATGAGGGAAGAGAGCGGTGCCAGGCTGCAGCCACCCCGGTGCTGGTGAGGGGAGTCGTGCTGCAGCGGGCTGTGCTTGGCACGGTGACTGACCCCAGCAAAGGAAAAACGAGAAAAGAGGGGGAAAAAAAGGATTTTTCCTTGCTGCCAGCTGTGCAAAAAGGTGAACGTTCAACACAAAGCACAGCATCAGCCGCCAGCCCCTTTGCTGGGACAGGGGGAGCGGGTGGGGACCCCGTGTGTGCCCGGGCTTCGTGTCTGTGTAATAAATCCTTTCTATACATAACTAATAAAATATATCTCAGGTGTATGGCTCTGCTTTGAACAGATGTCTGCACTGCATGTGGAACGCAGGGATTAGAAAATAGAAGGAAAACAGCTCAATTCTTTTACAAAAAGGTAGCAGCAAAAAGGTTTGCTAAGGTTTTAGCTAGGCTAGGTAGGAAACAGTCCAACAGCATTTATTTCCCTTATCTGACACCTCAGGGCTGTCTGTGCTCGGTGAGGGAAGGAGCCTCAGCCTCAGCACTTCTCTTGGGCTCACCAAGAAGTAACCACCACGAAATGCAGCAGGCAGCCTGCATGGAAATGCAGCTCCTGGGTTGCACCCAGACAGACTTCAAAGTGTATTTCAGCGCTGCCCGGATCTGTCTTTCCCTGTAAAGGCCGGCTTTGTTAGCTTCCCTTATTATGCAGTGCTGCGGGGGGATTGGTGACAGCAGTGCAAGACCCACAGCGTGACTGCTCCTCCGTGCCTCGCTGTGCTGAGCAGGGAAAGGAGCTCCACGCAGGGCCCCTTCCCCGGCGCTCAGTGCCTCTGCACAACGCACCACACGTGCCCTGGGGCTGTGCCACGCAGCACGTGAGGACAGTGACAGCACATGGGGACGACCACCCTCGCCCCTGGGGCACGGCAGCCACGCGTGTGCTTTCTATGGGGTCGCTCCGGGGTAATAATAATAAGGCAAAGTGCTTGAAGGTAGGAGAAAAGCAGCCGGGTGCAGAGCGCTGGGGCGGCGGGCTCAGTCTGCCCTGCCCAGCTTCGCGATCAGCTCGTCGCAGATCTTGGTCAGCTCCTCGATCTCCTGGTTCTGGAAGGGAAGCAGCCCCTGAGGACCCCGTGGTGCATCCCTCCTCATCCCCCCATGATCCGAGTGCCCTGACCCTCGGAGCGCTTTCCAGCTCCAAAACACAGAGGACATCTCCAGCACCAACAGGGTGCCGGGCACCGAAGCGGAAACGTGGAGCATCCCCAGCCGCGTTACCTTCTGCTGCAGGGCTCTCTCCAGGGACTCCACCTTCATCTGCTCCTTGCGCAGCCCCGCGTGCAGCGCCGCGCTCTCCGCCTTGGCCTTGGTGCGCACCTGGGCGATCTCCTCGTTGGCTCTGCACGGGGACAGACGGGGCCACAGTTGTGGGGTGGGAGCTCTGCGGCGTGACGTTGGATCACGCTGTGCCAGCAGAGCCCGGGGCTGGGGAACTGCTGCCCGTCCCGTCCTCCTGCACCGCGCAGCTCTTACTTGTCCAACTTCTCCTCCGCGTGGACCTTCAGGGCCTGGTACCGCTGCTCCTCTTGCTTGACGCGGTTTAAGTAATCCTGAGCACACTTCTTCAGGGCTTCTTCGTTCTGGAAAACAAAGTACATCCATCTGCACTGGGTCCCAGCCCAGGGCGCTGCTCTGATGGGAAGACAGATCCGCACGGGGCGATGCACGGCCCCTCTGCCCCACAGCCACAGGGATGGGGAGGACACGGGGATCAGGACCTTCTTAAAGCCTTCCAGGACGCCCTTCAGGTTTTCATATCTCCTGAAGAGATCCGACAGGGACCTCTCCACAGAGTTGAGGTCCGCCAGCGCCTGCTCCTTCTCCATGGTGAGCTGCTGCAGGTTCTTTTGGGAAGTCATGTTTGTTCTCTGCTCATCCTCTGTGAGGGGAACAAATAGGGATGTGGTGACTGAGCACACACAGCAGTGCCCTGCCCCGCGGCGCTGGGACCTCACCTATCATCTGGGCAATGGTCTTTTCATACTCAGCCACAATTTTCCTGCAACGAAAGGAGAACAAAAGCAGGTAGGAAGCAGCAGTTTCCTGCAGGCACACACACACCGCCCTGGGCCCCCAGTGCTGCAGCAGCCCGGACACCCCCCGCTGCTGCTCCCAGATCCCCTCCAGCCGCAGCTAATGGGATTTCATCCCCGCAACAAACAAACTTCAGGCTCAACACAGCACAGGCACAAGGCGGACATGCCTTGCACCACGTCCCACCCCAGCGAAGCTGAACCGTGTCATCCCATCGCAGCCCCACAGCCCACAGGGGGGAACACGAGCGCAGCGTCCCACCGGGCGGGGGTCCCACCTCATCTCCAGGACCTCCTGACGACTCTCCTCGTACTTCTTCTTCCACTCGTTGGCTTCGATCTCCTTTGTGATTATCTAGGGAGCAGCAGACACGAGACCTTGGCCGTGCTCCACCTGCAGCCCCACGGTGCACCCCCCACTCCTCCCCACTGCAGAGTGGGGTGGGGGGATGGCCCCCCGCCGTTACCTCCTCCCGGATGAGTGTGAGCACGGCCGCCTTCTCAGAGGCATTCAGGCAGATGCTGTCCAGGGGGCTGTCGCTCCTGCTGCCGCTGGTGATGGCTGTGGGAGGTTTGTCTGCCAGGCACAGCCCGGGATGGCCCTGAGGGGGGAATCACCCAGCTGAGGGGTTGTGCTTTGCTCATCTTCTTTTCTCCCTGGTTCTCATGTTTGGGGCCACCCCTTCGCTGCCCCTGGGCTTGCACCCAAAAGGAGAGGCAGAGCAGGGGTTTACCTTGGGAGGGGCAGACCCAGCTGTGAGCTGAGCTGTGCTCCCATCCAACGTCACTTTGCTTTGCTCTGTGTTTGGCTTTCAAAGAGCTAGGGATGCACCGTGGGGGTGGGGGCCAGATATGGGCTGGGGGCTCGGGGGGGTCCCGTGGGTGAATGCCCCCAGCAAACTGCTCCTGCACTTCAAGGCTCACGCCAGCCTCTTCCTCCCTCCACTATCTCTGCAGAAGAGCAGCCCGTCGCAGCTATCTCCTTGGAAACGGGCTGTGAGGCCATAAATAGCAAAGTGCCAGGAGAAGGCGGCCTGGTTCTGCAGTGTTTTGGAAACGAAAGCACTTCTCTCTCCTCTCCCTCCTCCCCTGTGCTTTGTCACTGCCCAGATCCACGCGTGACGGAGCCGTGGGCGGCCACCTCAGGCACAGCCCTGGGTCCAGGCAGCCTCAGCCCTCAGCTCCATGCAAATGCAGCTGTGCAGCTCTGCCTGCCCCACAGCCTGACCCCTCGGGCAGCCTCAGCAGCACCGAACACAAGGTTCACTTTGCCTAGTGTCCTTGTGGGGCTTAGCGCAGTTAAATCTGTCTCAGAGGCGCTGATTTTGCTGATGTTGCTAATCTCATTGTCACCTGCTCGCCACCCCCAGCAGCTCTGGGTAGGGGCAGCTCTTCCGGAGCAGGGCCCCCCCATGCCCCAACATCAGCCCCACAGCCATGCAGCAGCCCCAGCACAGCCACCCCAAGGTGTCTGAGGGCAGAGAGGGGGAAGCAAGCGGCACTCACGGGAGAGGCAACAGGTCCATCCTTGTCTGTGTGCTTGGAGAGCTCCTTCTCAAAGCCTAGAGACAGAGAAAAAAAACATTTCAGCTGCTAGAAAACAAGACCCTGGCAGCACATGCAGCTTCACTGGGATGCAGAGGCGTACAGCTGAGTGCATGCCCTGAGCAACCTCGGGAGGGCTTTATACCCTGCTCCTGCCCTTGAGGGGAGGACACATCCCACATCTCTGCTGCAGCCAACACTCCCCTCTGGTGGCAGCCCAGCCCCTGCCTGTCCCCACAGCTGCCACACCAGAGATGCCCGGGGACCAGAGAAGCCCAGAGACAGGCAGTTAAGGAGTCCCTCTCCTGTGAGATGAAGGGCTGCTGTCCCCTCTCAGAGCTCTGCAGCTCTGTGCAGCATTCAGGGGAACTGATTAATGACCAGCTACAAGCCCTCCACGTGGCCATTTCTGCTGTTTGCACCTATAACTCCGCTATCGATTAAGTGCCATGTTGCCTGGCTTTTAATTATTTTTTAATAGATTGGTCACAGCAGATAATTACATAGGAGACAGACAGCACAGCACCAGCAGGAGCGGTAGCGTGGGCTTCAGCAGAGACCTGGAGGTCTCTATTAGCAGTGTGCTGGGAGGCAGCATGTGCCCCAGCTGTCCTGGCACAGGATGCACCAGGAACACCCCCGTGGGCAGGAGCAAAACCAGAGCAGGACGGGAGCTTTCAGTAACAGCCCCGGCTTTATGTTTGTGTTTTTATTACTGAGGTCAGTGCATCTCGGGAGGAGCTGGGAAGCTGGGCTCAGCAGGGCAGGGGAAGGGGCGGTGGGGCTTTCTAAAGCCAGGAGACTGCTCCAGGCTGAAGACAGAGAGCACACTGATTTTTCCATAATAAAAGCAATGCAGACAAGCAGCTGTGGCTGGTGCAGACACGGCACAGCCGTGGGACGCTCCCTACCTGGCTCCATGCCAGGCTCGGGGACGTTGGAGCACTCGAAGTACTCCAGGTCATCCTCGGGCTCTCCCTTCTTCTCCAGCCCGGCCGCTTTCTGCGCGCAGGTGGTGGATGCCAGCTTCTCCTCATCGGTGGCGTGTCCATCCCGAGCGGCAATGTCTGGGATCTCTGAGATCAGCGTTCCCTCATCCTGCAGGATCAAAGCATGCGGGTTAGCAGGACCGAGCTGAGCTGCGGGGACCAGAGCTGGGCTGTGAGGATGGGCAGCGGGGAGCACGGGAGGCTCAGCACCCCCCGCCTGCTCCCACCTACCTGCGTGCAGCCGTCCAGCACCAGCGCCGGCGTCTCGTACTGCTTCACCTTGCAGCCGCTCCTGCGGACAGAGGGAAATGGCCACGTTAACCCTGGTGCTCGTGGGGGACAAGGAGGGGGGCAGCGGAGGTGCGTGCGGGACGGCCCAAGCGGGGGGAGGCAGCCCCAGCATCAGCATTGCACCCGCAGCAAAACCACTCACCGGTGAGGTACCGGGGGGACAGAGCGAGTTCTGGAAGGAGCAGAAGGAACAAGCAAACAAAACACACAGCTACAGAGCAACGGGGTTTGTCTTTGAGATGTTTATTGCTATTGAAGGGAAGGAGCACAGAAAGCACCCGAGGTGCTGACGGCGAGAGAGGACGTGATGAAGGGTTCCCCTGCCGCACCGCGCCTGCACGTCCAGTGCCATGGTGGGGTGCAACCTGAGCGCACGCTGATTTTCTGCAGAAAGGGCACTTGCAGGTGGCCCCGTGCCCAACAAAGCCCCGTGCTGCCCTGTCCCTGCACCCACGTGGGTCCGAGCAGCCGGGCAGAGCACTGCTGTGCTCCCAGGACAGCACTGCTGCGCGTCGAGTGCTTCCTCCTTCGGGCTGCAAACGCTGTCTGCAGGAGGAAAGCCTTGAGGAGGGGTGAAGGCTGAGTTCAGGTTGCTTCTGCAGTGATGTGTGGCTGGTGCCTCTTCCTGGGGCTTCACCCCACGTTCCCAAATGCCCCATTCCAGTGGCCTTGCAGGACTGCAGACACAGCCCCATCCCAGTGTGCTGGTGTCCTGAATCTGCTGCAGCGGCGCAGGGATGCTCACGGAACCCCAACAGGAGGGTGCACACAGCACCAGGTCCGTGCCACCAAAACCAGCGGTGACATGATGTGTGGGGATGCATTCCCAGCCTCACACCAGAGCTGCAGCCATGCAGAGGTCAGAGCAGATTCGCAGCGGGACAGCCCTTGGGTTGAGGAATTCCCTCCCTGCCTGCTTCAACCCACACATGCTCCAGCAGAGCACGAGCAATGTGGCATGGCACATTTGCAGGCTGCCATGCACACTTGCATCAGATAAAGTTCACCCTTGACTCTGGTTTTTTTCCAGCGCACCCTAATGCAAGCAGTTAACCTGCAGCTCTCTACCCTGCATGACCTCCTGGGATGCTGTTACCATGCTGCCCAGCACCTGGTTTGATCCCCCCCAGTACCAAGACAGCAGCTCCGTAACTCAAGGGGACGGGGCCAAGCAGCCACTGCTCAAAACCACGCTGCAAAAAGGCTGATCAGTCTGCAGCTGAGACACAGATGTCTGTGCTTGAGCCAAGCTCTCGTGCATATGGCAGCCGGCACTAAGCAGAACAAGAAGGGCACTGGGGTGGATGACATAAGATGAGGGATAAGCCCAGCACGCTGCCTCTCTCTGAGCACCGTTGCGCAAGACAGCGGCAGCCCAGGGACCACCTGCAGCAGCTGCTTCCCCGGGATTTGCCATGGGGAGGGGTACAGGACACCCTTCCCCTTTGGGGCTGAAATCTGCCCATCCCTGCAAGGAGCTGGAAGCCTGCTCCCCCTCCCCTGGTTCTCACGGTGATGTCATTATTTTACACCATCAGAGTGCACGGTGGGTGGGCATGCTGCCGCAGCAAGCAGGGGCACAGCCCGCAGTGCAGCTCACGGCTGCAGCACCCGCAGGGCCAAGCTGCATGGGACGGGGTCCAGCACGGAGCCTGCATGCCATGGAGACCGGTGGGCCAACACACACCCAGAGAACAGAAGCGAAAGGAAAGAGGAAAGAAAGGCAGAAGAGAGTACTTACAACAGAAAACAGAGAAATTTCACTTGTTCAGTAGTCCTGAGGCACCCAAGAATAGACAGGAAAGAGAGACAGACAGATGGAGAGAAGAAAAGCATGTGAAAAGACCTGGGTATCGCTCTGGTCTGGAGAAACACACAGCTCAGGCTCTGGGGGAGGAGCACACAGATAAGGGATTCTGCGTTTGCAATTAGCAGAGGCGGGATGAGACCGAGCTCCGTCCCAGCTCCTGGGATAACGCAGAGGGGCTGAGAGCTTCCAGCTGCTCCCACCCACGGCCGCTCCTGCCCCGGGGTCACACAGCAACACAGACCCTGCAGGAGTCTGCACCAATCTTTGCTCGGTATTGCTACGGGGAAGATCTCCCACCCTACCCTTGGCTCTGCCTGCCAGGCGCTCTCTGCTGCCTGCAAGGGCCCTGCAGCTCTCCCACTGGAGCACCCCTCTGCAGAGTGACAGCTTGGTTTCTTCTCGCTGTCAAACCAGCCACAGTCTCAGTGCTTCTAAAATTTCCCCTTTTAAGCTGACTTCCTGCTTCTGCTTTCAGCTGGTTCCAAGCACCAGCACTAAGTGCAATGGCACTGGAAGGACCCAATAGTGGCTGGGCAATTCCCCCCCCACGCAGTCCTCCCTCTGCCCCCCTGCGTGCCCAGAGTCCCACAGAGGGCACACAGAGCCAACCCTGTCCCAGCAGCTGCTACTTCACACCTGGCAGCCTCAGGATCTGCGATCCAGGCCAAGATAGCACTGCCCAGACCCAGTTTGGAGGACGTTTCTGATAGGAAATAGTGAGGTTTGTGATTAAACCTGCCCCCCGAGGAGGAGGGCGATGCTGCCTGCCCCCATAGCAGGCATTACGAAACATCACCATTTTCAGCAGGGCTTTAAATAGCACATCTCAGGAACTAAATCTGCACAGATTCCCGCATGCCCTGGAATAGTTTAGGAAGGGACAAGGTCCCGCCACCTGAGCAATGCCACAGACCTAACAAACCATCCGCCCGTTAGCCTCCATCCTCTCCCCACTGCAAAAAGGGAAGCTCAGCGGCAGCGCACGAATGTCCCAGCAGTGTCTGCTCACTGCTCCGTGCACCCGTCCCACTCATCCCATCCACTCCTGGGTGGGCAGCAGGGACCAGGGTGGTACATGGCACCGGGACGGGGGCAGAGGAACGCAGGAGCCCCAGGCATGGGATGGAGGGGCCGGCCGTGCCCCGCACTCACGTTATCAGACGCGACTTGGCCTTCTGCGGGGAGCCCCTGCTCTTCCCCAGCTCGTCCTCCAGTGTCTGGGACTCCAGGATCTCGTTCAGGCTGTTGTCGGCCGTGGGGCAGCAGTCGGTGGTGCTGGTGAGGGTCTTGGTGGGCTTAAAGGGATCCACGGAGTCAAAGTTATTGGGGTCGAACTGGTAAGAGCCTTTGGGGAGAGCGGGTGAGTGCTGCAGTGCTGAACCGCCACCAAAGGGGCTGAGCTCGGGGCTGTCCCACGGCGCAGGGGAGGCCCTGGGGGGGCCCTGGGGACCCTTCTCTGTGTCCTCCATGGGCCTCCTGTGCCTCTTCGGCGTCAGCTTGCTGGCTGGGATCCTGCTGGCCTTTCTCGGTGAGGCTCTCCGTGTCTCCACACCGTCCGCACCTTCTGTGGCATCGACTTCAGCTTTTGGGAGCTGCCCTGGGGGCTGGGAGCCCAGCTCCCCCCTGGGCTCACTCAGTGGGAGGCAGTGGAGGTCCGGTGGGCAGCTCTGCAGCGTGCAGCCCTCTGCCACGATGGAACTGATGGCCTCACTGTGCTGCTCAGGGACTGAGGCCAGGGGCACCGGGGGCTCCACGCCGGGGGCAGGCTCTGTGCTTTCCCCTCCTCTGCCCCCTTGGGAAGGCGGCTTTCCCTTCTGGAGCTGACAGGGCGAGCTCTCCTGCACCAGAGCATCCCCCTCTGGCTCTGCCAGCCCCACACCAGCATCAGCCGTGTCCCCTCCCGACATGACCCGCTCACAGGCGGCTGTGCCCACATGGGGCTGGGCTTCAGCCGGCGGCTGCGTCACGGCCGGGTCTTCAGGCCAACGTTTGGTCCCCACGTTGGCTGGAGGGGCCCCGACCTCAGGCTGAGCCTCATCTTCGGGGCACTGCTCCCCTCCCTGCAGCTCCCCATGGCCGCTGAGCCCTGCAAAGAGAAAGCAGCGCATCAGAGCCTGCCTCCTGCTCCCCCCTCAGCCCTGCTCCAGGCCCGTGTTCCATGGGAGTGCCCTCCTGTGCTGCCGGAATCCCCGCTGAACTCTGGCTTCAAGCACTTTCTCTAAAGCTCACGAATGCAGCGCAGGGAATGTGCGTAAAGCACCGGGTGTGGGGCGAGCCCCCAGGAGGCACTGTGCCGTGCTGCACCATGCCAGCAGACATCGTACACCAACATCTCCATTTATGTCCTGTCCTCCCTCTCCCCACCGCCTGCTCCCCCCCAGAGTGCCGCCAGCTCCAGAGGGGCTTTGTAATGCCAACGCCATTGAGAGGCCGGGACCAACTGCAGAGCACAAACCATCCCACCAGGGACTACCTGGGTGGGTGTCACACGTCACCGGGACAAATTCAGGGAAGCGTGACACCACGAAACGCAATTCAGCCCTGGGGTGAATGGCAACGAGACTCTGCACTTAATGAATAAGCACATTATGGGCTGCAGAGGGGATCCAGGGGCTGGCACGGGGCTGCGGGTGCTCAGCAGGCAGAGTAGAGCTGCCCCCACAGCCCTCGGCCCCACTGGGGATCTGCACTGCTCCACCACCACCAGAGACACGCGGCTGTCACGGGGTAAAACACCGACTGTGCTCATGAGCAGCAGCTGCACAAGGTTGGTGCTCCTGCTCACAAAATGTCGCTGCAGCGCATCAGTGCACAGCGCGATGGAGAGCAAAAGCTGTGCACGCACGTGGCAGTGGGGCAGGAGGGAGCAGAGCTGAGCCCGGGGGGAACAGGGTTGGATGGGGGGGAGGGAGCTGCCCTCTGAAACTCAGCCCCACGCCGCCTGCATCCCCACAGAGATCCCACCCAGCACCGCACCGCTGCCAGAGTTCCTTAATCACAAATCCCGCTCCATGACTTAATCGCTATTACTCCAATCCCTTCCCCTAAATCCTTTTACTGTTTAATCTTTTCGTTGCTGTCAGGGGATGGGGAAGCTCCTTATCCACCGGGGCATCCTGAAAGCTACACCCAGAGCCGGCACGGGAGAACACCCAGCATCACCCCCGCAGCTCAGGGGCGCAGCACGGAGCCCAAGGGGCTGCTGCTGGGCATCTGCACGATCTGCGGGCGGCCGAGCAAGGCACGGGCTGGCAGAAAAGGAGAGTGAATGTGGGTGAGTCCAGCGCACGCAGCCAGCAGCCCTGACTCAGCTGACGGCTGGCGGTTTGCACAATTGATCTCCGTGATGCTAAAAGCCACGGGAATGAATCACGAGGGGCTGCGCGCTCCCTGGGACTGCAGAACGCTCCCTCCGGATGGATGCTGCCGCGCTGCCCCGCGGAACGCATCGGTGAGCACAAACCCGGTGGAAATGTACTTGGAGTGCGGCCAGGAAGCGCTCTGAGAGCCCTGCCAGGCCCTCCCACCCCAAAAACCTCCCCCGCAGACCTGCAGGAACACTGCATCACGCTCGCTGTGCTGCTCCGACGTTTTAACCTCACTGAGACAGCCCTGGGTAGAAGCACAGACTTCAAAGCTGGGGCAGAAGGCGCCTTCTAAAGGCACTGCACGTTCCCACCAGGTTCTCACAGGCAGAGCCCATCCCGGTTGCCAGCCCAAGCAGTAATTACTTCTTGAATAACAAGTAGCAGAGAAAACCACCTCTCCCCATTCCCGTGGATGTCCTCGGGGCGGGGAGAGAAGGGACGTGGCCATCACTCAGAACCGTGGCTGCCAAACAGAAACGCAAGGAGCCCAGAGCAGAGCAGCTCCACGCCGTGCAACCCCGCAGCACAGCGCAGTGCCCTTCCAGCCCCGTGCAACACCAAGGGCCCTGCGTGCAGCACCGGGCACTGCATGGCCCTGCCAGCAGGCACGGAGCAGGCGCTCTGCAGTGACCATGGAGACCTTACACTCTCGGAAGAAAAATGCACAGAGAGGACAGAACGGCAGCCACAGCTGCTCTGTGCGTTGTGATGGCTGTGGCAATCCGCGGTGCTCGAGCGAAGCAGCAGAACCCGGCAGCGCTGAGCAGAGCAGAGCCTGCACCGAGCCCCCACCGCCCCGCGCTTTGTGCACGGATGAGTCACGCGTCTCTCCCTCCGCTGAGCACAGGATATCTGGGCCGTGCCTCACGCAGCTAACGGCCTCTTTCCTCTTTCGGCTTTCCGCTTTTGTTTAGCAGACATTGGGCTATTTTTAAATCTTTTCTGTTAAGCGTTAGTGTACCGGCCAACGACCAGCCGCACACCGGATGACACGCGCCCTGCACCGGGGGAACAGCCGGGCAGGCTGACGAGCGCTGCTCTGCACTAACGGCTCCATGTTTGCTGCCTCTGCTCATTTCCTTGCACAGAAAATCCCCTCCTGGCAGATGACTGAAGAGAACTTCAGGGCGAAACTGCGGCCTCCATCATCTGAGGCAGAGGGAGAAGTGCTGCTCAGGGATCCTGAACGGGTGTAAAGCCAAATCTGCCCCTCCCCAGGCTGATGGAGCCAGCTGAATTTTTGTCCCTCTCCGCAGGGCAGAGCAGAACTCGTCCGGCTTTGCAGCAGAGCAACAGCCTCAGCCCCACAGCACTGCAGCCTCTGTGCATGGAACAGGGACTGCCACAAACACGGTGAGCACAGCGGTGCCCTGAGATCCACAGCAATGCGCAGCCTCGAGCAGCAGTTGTGCAGGAATGACCCAGACACCTGCAAGGGGAATTTCCTAGGAAAGCCTTCATCTCTCCTCCTCAGACATTATCCTCCAAACTAAAGATGCCTCTATCCCTTCTTAAAGGGAAGGATTACTCCGAGAGCTGAGATTACCAGAAGCACAAAGCAGACGCTCTCTCCATCAAGGCAAAGCAACCTGTGCGTTCTCCTTGGGGATGCACCCAGGACCAAGGGAGGAGCGTGCACACCTCTGCAGCCCAGCCAAGCAGCCGGCTCCAGCCTGCTGCTGCAAGCCCAGCAATGCAAGCCACAGAGCAGCAGCGGGGGCAGCTGTGAGAGAGCAGAGGGTGCCTGGGACATCAATCCATCACCACCATCCTGCCCGCACCCCCAGGCACAGCCCTGGCTCTCCCAAGCGCAGAGCTGCAGACCCCCGCAGCCGCACGCTGCCTACTTCAGCACAGGGACACAGCAGGGTTTGACTGGCGGTTACAACACGGCCCAATGATAATTTTGCACTGCATAGGCACGAGCCAAGGGGGGCTGAGCCAACTCTTCCGAGCCTGCAGTGTCACCCCTTCCCTACCAGCAGGATTCCGTAAATCTGGCTTTTAACCCACGCTAGAGAACAGCAGAGCGCACGCAGCCCCAAGTGCTGGCATTTGAACCATCCAGGCCATCAACCACAAAAAATGTAGCAGGCATTATTCAAACCGAGCGACTTCTCCTCCTTGACCCCACCCTGCTTCTCTGCATCCGGAGCAGAAAGCCGCCAGCCCCTTACCTCGGGTCCTGGCCTCGGGCTGCAGCTCGCTGGGCTCCTTTAGCAGAGAGCAGGTCGGCGTTTCTGCTTCGGGGGTCTCATAATTACCTTCCGAGTCCGAGCTGCCGAGGGGGGGGAAAAGAGTGAGGAATTACCACTTTCAAGGCTAGCTGGGAACCGCTGCCTACACATCCAGCCAGACCGGCTCCTGCGGCTGCCACGCTCCTGTCCGGCAGGGCCACGCTAGCAAACGGAAAAGGGAGAGCAAGTAAAACAACATCGAGAGCATCCCCTGTGCACCCCTGCGCCCCAGCATTGCCTTCCTCAGGTCACCCCAAGCAGCCCAGAGGCATCTTCCCTGGGGCTTGGGGGGTGCTGCGGGGTGTGTTTGGGAAGGCTTGATGCACCACCTCGATGCACGCACCAGCACCTTGCTGGGAGCACGGTGCCCACCACTCTCCAGCAGCTCCGGCTCAGCCATGCGCCCCGTTCCCCCCCTCCCAGAACCCGTTCCCGAAGCAGCGGGGCTGGCTGCGGGCCGAGATGATGCAAGGCAGCGAGCGGAGCGCGGGGACCGGAGGGGAGCGGGGGGTCGGGAGCCGCCGGCCCCGCATGCAGACGCACACACACGCGGCCGCCCGTCCCCGGGGCGCGGTGTACTTGCCTGAAGCCCAACGACTTGATCTCCTCCTCCGCGTCTCCCCCGACCCCTCCATCCTCCCCGTCGGGGCCGCCCCCTCCGCGCACCGCCGACCACGTCCACCTGGCCCACTGCACCGGCGACAGCAGCTGCCAGGCGCTGAACGCCATCGCCGCTCCCCGCCGGGCTCAGTGCGGCCGCGCCGGCCCGGCCCCCGCCGCCGCCTCCCGCATCTCCGCCGCCGCCCGGCGCGGGGCCCTCCCCGGACCGTACTACTGCCGCGGGGAGAGCGCCCGCCTCCGCCCCGCCGCCTCGAGCCCCCCCCGGCGGCGCCGACCGAGGGAGCGGCCCTGGGGGTGGGGGGATCGGAGCTCCGCCGCCGCCCGCCCCGCTGCGGGGTGAAGGAGGCGGTTGGTTCCCTGCCGTGCCCCCACCCCAACCCCGACCCCGACCCGCCCGTGGCTGCGGCAACGCGGGGGTGGGGGGGGGCATCGCTCGGTGCCCCCAGCCCAGGTCCCCGGAACACGCGGGGTGCGGGGATTCGGGATGTGGGGATTCGGGGTGTTCCGCCAAGGGAACCCCCCCCTCCCCGCGAAGGGCAGGGAGCCCTGAAACCGCATCGCTCCCCCCTTGATCGGGGCTGCACCTGTGCTCAGCACGGCCGGCTCCGGCCGAGGTGGCACATTCCTCCCACGCCGCCCTGCACGGCGAGCGGCCCCGGGGCGCTGCTCCCATCGGCGGAGGGGCCCGGGCGGGGGGGGACCGCTACCCAGGGCACTGGGAACACGAGGATGGACGGCAGAGGGGAGGGAAACACCTGCCCTCCTGTTTTCCAAGGGAAACGCTGACCTCGCCAGCCCGGGCTCGAGCTGTATCCTTCCACGGCAGCGAGTTTGTTTATTTATTTATTTAACTGTTGTTTAAAAACAACAGCAAACAGTCCCTGCCGAAAGCAGCGCTGCCTCGCGGGCCTCCCTTGGGAACCTGCACCCTAACCGGGGCTCTCGCTCCCAAACCCGTTCCCTCCCACACGCTCGCATGGTGTTACTGCTGCGGCATCCAAAGCGCTGCGGGGAAGGTCTGTGGAATGGCAGCAGATCTGTTACAGGTGCTGCTGCAGCTCGCAGGCCCCGTGCTGACGCTGCACAGTGGGGCTGCGTGCCCGGGCTGCGCACCCTGCACCTCCCGGGGATGAGCTGGGGAAGGGCAGAGCTGCCCGGCTGCACAACCAGCCCGGCCCACTGCAAAGAAGCACAGCCAGCCCTTCTGCAACCACACACTGTGCTCATGGGCCAGGCCAAGACCTCCGTCCTGTGCTTCTCTGGGAACCATCAGCTCCCACTGCCAGAAGTGCCTCAGATGGGCAGGGGCTCTGCTCCAGGATGGGCTGGTCTGGCCGCCTCTATGACACCAGTCTGTCCAAGGGCCTCATTCCTCACCCTGCAACATCTCAAATAACCTCCCTATGGGGGACCTTTCATTCAGGCTTCCACCCTGTCAAAGAAAGGCTCTTACCCCCTTACAAAACATTTCAAATTTCCCCAGAGAGACCTGGATCGGCCAAAGCAAAGGTGCTGCCGACCCCACGGCAGCTCTGAAGCGGAGCAGCCACGTCCCCAGCCACTGTCTTCCACATCACAGCAACCTGGGGACAGCGAGCCCTGCAGACCTCTGCCCCTGTGCAAAGGGCACCGAGCTGCAAGTGGTCTGCGGCGCTTATCAAAGCTTATCTGCAGAAAAACAAGAGGCTGAAGCAACAGAACCTCAACATCCTCTCGCCTACATCTGCGCCGAGCAGAAACACGCGGCCGCTTCCCCCCCATCTGAAGTGGCAGAGCTGATTTCTGCAGATGAATTTTACATAACGAGCTCTTCAGCATGTGCGCGGCGGCACGCAGCGCTCTGCAGCAGCGCTGGCTGCAGCCTCAGCTCCTCCTCCTCCCTCTCCCCTTCCCATCAGTCACTTCACAGATCGCTGCTGACCCAAAAGACTCCACTGGAGTGACAGCACCGCTGCGCCCTGGAGCAGCTCACAACTCAGGGACGCCACGGAGCAAACAGAAACACAAAGGGCAGAGGAGCAGCAGCGGGTGTGGGTGCTGGCAGCAGGAGCGCGCTGCCTCTGCCGCAGGGATGTGCATCAGCCATGGTACGGATGCGGCTGCTGCAGCGCCCACTTGTTGCATGGGGGACTGGGACGTGGGAGGAAACTGGCAGCATCCAGCAGAGGAAATCAGCAGCATCCTTCCATTGTGCACCACACACAGAGGGGGCCCCGCTCCCAGCAGCCTCGGAGGGGAAGGAGCAGGAGCGGGGTCAGCAAGAAGACGGCTCACTGGGAGCAGCTAACGAGCAGAGCCTGCTTCCACCTGCTGCCTGCGATGAGCAATTCCAAAATTGCCTCCAGTGGCATTTTGCAGCTTGGCACCCAACCCAGGCTGGCAGCAGCACTGGCTGCAGATCATTCTCTGAGGAGATAACCTGACTGCGGCGCTCACACCGGTGGCTCTGGCTGCCAAGTGCTGCCTGGCACAGCCAGCGGATGCATTCCTGCAGAGGATGCTGACCTGCTCCAAACAGAGCTGCCAGCAGCTCCCAGCAGCACGAGGGGCAGCCTGTGCACGCAGCCCCCATGTCACTGCAGCCACCCCACCCTGGCTCAGCACTAATTATTCTCTGCCATTACCGTGTGAAAATGCAAACTTGGGGAATAAAGAAAACTACCCAAAGCTTTATGTATCCCAGCAAGGACTGCGCTGCAAACGCTGGGGAGAGGCAGTTTCATAATGCGTTCCCTGACCTTTGTACTGATGCTGAAGAGATCGGTGCTGATGACTCCCATCTGCAGCTCACCTATCCGGGCTGGGAGAACAGCCAGGGAGAGCTTCATCTGCCTAAGTCAGAAAGGGCCCTGGGAAAAGGCAGTAGGAGTGGGGAAAAGAGCAAGCGGGGGTGCAGCGGCCCCAGGTTCCTGTCCCTGTGACAGTTCCCATCGCTCCACATTCCACCAAAATAGCTCTGTAAAAATAGCAGTGAAGGACACAACTGTCACATGCGAGCCCAGCAGCACCAGCAGCCCCCAGGTCCCAGCTGTCTTTCCCCACCACGCAGCTGTCGAGTCAACGAGCGCAGGCATTTGTGGCTGCTTTCAAAAGGAGCGATGCAAAAATGAGCGCACTGCTCGTCCCGTGTTTCAAAAACAATGTGCACGGCTTAATCTCACTGATCCCAGTCGTGTGGACGTGAGCTCATGCAAAACAATTCAGCAGAAACAGCCCTGAAATGTGCGAGTTCCAGCGTGATTTCACACCGATGCTTTGGGAACACAAGCACCTTCCTTCATCTCCTTGCTTCGTTGCTCCCCTATCAACTCCTTGGCCCCGTTTGCTAAAAATATCTGTGCTATGTGGCAAGAATGCTCTTATCAGGGGTTTGTCAGGCTCCTGGATCAGAGTTCAGACTTGCAGATGTTGTGAAAGCCGGGCAGCATCTCCACATTGCTGTCCACGCACGGCACATCCCCAGCGCTGCCCCACTGCACCCCCTGAACAACGGCTGGGGTTTTCCTGCCTGGGAACACCTCTAATTTAGGAGAACACCACGAGGAAATAATGGGCAGGGCTGAGCAGTGGACAGGACAGAGCACGCTTCTTTGTCCCTGTTGCACTGGTTTTTCCCCTGTCCATGCGGGCGTTTGCAAACTGAGGAATGTTTGCAAACATGCAGAAGAGCAGCAGAGGGCACCTGCTCCGTAAAGCCCGGCACAGCTCCAGAGCAGGGCAGGTGCAGGCCCCGGGGGGGGACCTCAATGCCTTCCAGCTCAGCCGAGCAGCAGCAAACCTCCCAAGTGCAATTATTTCTGCACCATGGGGCGGCTCACTCAGGGAAAATATCGCTGTGTTCCAGCAAGAGTTCGGGTTGATTTTAAGATAAGCGTCCCCGGTTTTCCTTCTGATCACAATTAGCGTGCTTTCCTTTTGTTCCCAGCTCCCAAACTCTGCTGGTAACTCACAGCCCTCCTGGTTTCCGCCAGGGACACCGCTTCCAGCTCCCAACCCCACACTTTGTTTTTTAACTGCACTTCTGGCTCTGCTCTCCTCGCGCTGTGATTTATGCCATGAAACGCAGGGGTGAGCTGCAGCCCGAGAAACTCAGTCTGCTGACAACAACGGGAAACAGCTTGGTTTGTCAGGAACACTGGATGCAGGGAGAAAAGAGGGAAGGGAAGGGAAGGGAAGGGAAGGGAAGGGAAGG